>NC_061829.1:43198165-43235665 GCF_019202785.1 Penaeus chinensis
GGCATCATTAAACTGGATTGTTCTTCAAGCTTCCCTCAAGTGATTTAATTGAATTATCCATAGAAATATCAAGTTCTGATCTATTTAGACATAGCTCAGATTGCACAACATTGACTTTCTGACTACAAAAGGAGAAATGCTATTATTCAGTTTCGGTTATCAAATTCTGAAAATCAATCTGCTTGCTTCCTCTAAACTATCTGATATTGTTACCAAGAAATGGACTTACTTGATGATCTACTTACCAATTATCATGCCATTCAATAACCCAAGGTTTGTGAAAATGATTCACGTATTACATCATTCAAATAAAGGAAGTTCAAATACATGCTTATGGATAGTCTTTCAAAGGGTGTGGGCGCCTTAGGAGGTCTTTCTTAATTCTGTCAATAACCTTGCTAACTTCACTGTTGCAGTCTGTTCTTCTTCTAATATCACCAAACACTAACATTCGATGCCCTGGCAGATTATGGCATCATCTTATATCATCTCCTTCGGTGTAGAGTTCAGCTATACCCTTGATTGTAGCTGGGCTGGTTCTGAAATGTCCTTGCCTGGTACTGGACGTCAGCATGAACACCTAAGAGAGTGTAAAAGAATATTTTAATATTTGATATAATTTCAGCATTTAACATTTTGGTGACCCAATAAATAGGAAATTTATGACTCTTCTTTACCATAAGTACCTTTGGAATGCAGTGCAATGTTTTAACAGGTAGGATGTTTCATTTCAGTGATGAAATACTTGAACTAATTCTAAGATTGCAAAATAGTATTTTTACCATGAAGAAACTGCAAATGATCAGTTGTATGCTGAAACAATTTCTTCAAAACCGTCACCACCTGATCTGCTAGGTCTTTTCCAGAACCTCTTAGCATAGTAGCAGTAGCTCCGTTTTGTCGTTCATCATATCCACAAACCAGGGGTGTGAACTGGCATTGCTATTTGCCTCTCATCAATTTGAGCGAGTGTCATTATAGCTTGATTTGTGTCTCGATGAGGGGTCGATTTGTCAACTGCAACAGAAAAGTGTGGTGGTAGCCCAGTGCTTGACAGGGGGTTACTCAAATACACAGACACAAACACGCACGCACGTACACAGACACACACACACACACACACACACACACACACACACATATATATATATATATATATATATATATATATATATATATATATATATATATATATATATAAATATATTAATATAAGCATCTTTGACTATATCTGGAAATTGGTATCTGAAATGTAAGACGTTCAACTGATAAAATATTCAAATTATTATAAAAAAAAATAAATGGCAGTTAAATTTAATCCTTTCTTGTAAGCCGATAGTAAGCTATATTATGAGAAACAGCACATCTTGCCATTGCAGCCGTGTAGCGCCCATCCTTTCTATGCTCCTTAACAAAGACCCTATTACTTCTCTGTGCTCTGGGAACCACTCAAGACTTTATCCAGAGGGGCACTATCTGTTATTACCAATGTGTGGTTTCTCCAAAAGTTATCTTTTGAACCCACAAAATAAAAGAAGAAGAATCACACAGGTTATTTAAGATCTAACTTCAGCCTTAGAGGTAACTGAGAGAAGGGGTAATATCAAAACAAATTTTAGTTGACATATTGAGTCATAAATCATTAAACTTCTACAATAAAATAAACATTAATTTACCAAAATGTCCAAGTACTCCAACGTGTCAGTATTTACACTAGTTGTTCTTCTCAGATATCTTCTTTCCTTCCTCGATTTCCTGGGCTCCCAATGATGTTATTTTCTTTCATTCTTGTTCAAAGCACCAGGGATAAATCCAAATTTCAGCAAAACCAAATAAACCAGAAAAAATAAAAAAAACAAAAAAATAAACCAATTCCTTGAAAAGAAACATTTATTCAAGTTTAGGAATGATAAAACAATATAAAGTTATCAAATTTAAGCAAATCATTTCTTGAAAGAACAAAATATTTCTTACAAACAAACACATTATGTATAACACTTATGTCATTATATACGATCTGAGTAATTGTACGCGCATTATAGTAATTTTCGACTAAACATCATTTTAATAGTATACGATTATAAATGTTAAGAACACTTACTCTTTGAATGGGTTTTAAATTATTAATAATAAAGAGAGAGACACATCAGTTTGATCTCAAATATTTACTTTCTTTTGTTTTATAAATCAAATATATAGTATTTTATGATTTTATTAATTATATAATTACAGCTGGAAATTCTTTCTTACCTTGGATATTTCACGATAATCTAAAACACTTTCAGGCTGTTGTATGGTACTTCTCTCTCTCTCTCTCTCTCTCTCTCTCTCTCTCTCTCTCTCTCTCTCTCTCTCTCTCTCTCTCTCTCTCTCTCTCTCTCTCTATGATTATAGCTATAGTATCAGGTTTTAGTATTGTATATACTTTAAAACTTAGAGTCTACTCAGATCACATATAGTACAAACATATAGTTCCCCTTAATCTATATGTCGCGGTTAGCTCAGTTGCATTTACCTCAGCCTCTGCTTGTACTAAGATGATGTCACTCTACGGGCTAATACGCCATGTTTCATTTTGTGGTAGCTCTGTGGTCCAAATTGGTCAAGGCAATTGGCCGAAAGGAAAACCTAATAATTGAGGCAACCAACAGAAAAACCAAACGTCGATGTGTGCTTGTGCATGAGTGCGTGTGCGTGCAAGTGTGTGTTTGCGAGCTTGTGCGTGCGAGCGTGTGCGTGCGAGCGTGTGCGTGCGAGCGTGTGCGTGCGAGCGTGTGCGTGCAAGCGTGCGTGCGTGCATGTGCGTGCGTGCGTGTGGATGTGCATGCGTGTATGTGTAAGTGTACGTGTATGTGTGAACGAGGGTAACTATGTGAGGGCTTGTTCGTATGTGCGAGAGCTCGCACGAACGTAGTTACGTGTAAAAATACTCATATTCTATCTTAAAAACTAAAAACACAAGGTAAAATCAAAATGAAATAAAATGAGGAGTTCTGGTGTTTTACTGGGAGAGTGACAGCGTACATATACACAAACCTATATAATTAGCTTTACCTTTTGATATCAGATCACAAGTCACTGTTGAAATCCACTGTCGAAGGGAGTCCGTTACAAAAAAATCCAAAAAGAACACAAAACACAGAAGGCTTCCGCGTGTTGCCTTGGCGAACCCCAGCCTGCCCTCTCTCTGTCTCGGGTGTGTCTGGCGGGCTTCCCCCAGGAGCGCATCCTCACCTTCGCGGTAATTAGCCACTATAGTTCGCTAGTTTTCTGCGCGACTAGTGCAGTTGTCCCTTGTTTAAATGTCACAGTCTCATAAGATCATTTCTGAATGGTTTTCGCGTTCTTTGCTGTGATCTCTTTTTCGATTCATCGTTTTTATTTCTCTGGATATGAATTGCTCGTGCGTGCCGGTCCATCTGCAAATCTGATCACGACAACCCCTCCCATGGCCCGGGAGTGAATGTCGGGGCGTCGCCTCCACTCGCCTCGAGTCTTGGATGGTATCCCTAGGTTCCGTTCCGGGCCCGTCCATGTCCGTGACGATCTGGCGCAGAAGATACGAAGCCATCATCGGGAATAACAGCGACGAGCCGACCATTCACACTCCCATCTCCGGGACATCTGGCAGCAACAACCGAGGTTCCTCTCGTCTAAATCGTCTATCCCGTCCGTTCCGTCCACCTCGACCTCTCGTTCATGCCAGCTATGATGTGTCCCCGTCTCATCTCCAAACCGGCGGGAATGGGGAGACCTGTGACCAGACAATCTGTGGAAGACAGACACAGAACATCCAAAATACATAGCTGGGGCCGCTGTCATCGGCTCCCTCGCAGCGGCAGGACCTGTGGATATTAAAAGGCAGTAATTATAAAGGCTGTGTATACTGAGCCGGCCCTCGAAGTAAAACTACCAGAACTTTAAAATAATAAATAAACTAAAAGTAACAAAACATAAAAAGGAACATAAAATCGGTAAAATGCTAAATTAAAACAAAACAAAACCGATCAGAACCAAGAAAATAGATACACAAACTAAAAGAATGCTTACAAATTAAAATGAACTTAAAACTAAGGCCTTAAACTAAAAGACATTAAATTAAAGGTACACAACTTAAAAGGTAAAAGTTATGTAGAATAAAGTAGTAAAAATGAAAAGGACATTACGAACATAAAAAGTAAAATTGAAATTACAAACATAAAAGGAAATAAAACGTACAATTAATATGCATATATACAAATAATAAATACAGGAAAACCTATATGTATTGCACCTCAGCAAGGGCGTACAGAGGATAGGAGCAGTACTTCCCGAGGATCTACATCAGCATCCTCCTCACGATTTAGCTGTTGGAAGTCAACAGGTGGGTCAGCCTGTGGGTCAGGTGGATTCATGAATGCTAGCTCGTCAAGTGTCCTGAAAGGTTTAATCTGGTTAGCATGTAACCTGCGTTCTTTGTAAGGTGGTTCTACATCCTGAGTGATATAGGTTACAGGCCCAACACGTTTCATTATACGAGCTGGCCCATCCCAGCGTGAACCTAAAGTTCTTCGAGGACCAGTAAGCCTGCGAAAGTTTCTGAAAAGGATCAGTGAACCAACACTCATTTCAGGAGCTTTTCTACCTCGCTTATTGTAATTCCTAGCCCATGTTTCCCGAGCCCGACGCGACGTCTCTACTGCAATGTACCGCGCTTCCTGCAAAACATCATGAAACTCTTTTGCAGCATCTGTTGCAAACGTCACGTCATTAGAGAGACCTACAGGGAAATGACCGTGATGACCCATAAGAAGATAAAGTGGCTGGTCACCTACCGAACGATGGAAAGCACTGTTCAATGCCAAACGAACCTGAGGAACATACTGATGCCACTCTAATGGATGTCGCTCCGTTAGAGTTGCTAATGCCTCTTTGACAACCTTGTTCGACCTCTCTACCATCCCATTAGCCTGGGGGTGACATGCAATGGTAAGGTGAGTCTTAGTTTTGTCAATACTACAAACCTGGGTAAACAACCTGTTTGTAAACTCACACCCACCGTCTGTCTGCAAGAGCCGTGGTGGACCAAAAATTGTCAAGAAGTCATTAATATAAGCCTCTGCAATCACCTCGGCCTCCTTAGAAGGGACTGGAATTAACTGCAAGAATCGTGTCAGATGGTCAATCAGAACAAGAATATACCTATACCCAGCAGTTGACAAGCCACAGTCTACAAGATCAGCTGACACCTTTTCAAAGGGAGCTGATACCTCTGGTGCAGAAGCTAAAGGGGCTCTGTGTGGAGTACCTTTCCTTCGCTGGCATGTTGCACATGAGGCAACATAGCTCTTAACATCACGCAACATGTTCGGGAAATAGAATAAATCTCTTAACTTCTGATAAGTTCGAAATACACCAGGATGGGAAGCGAATGCACTAACATGTGCAAGCTTCAAAGCGGCTGCACGTAATGACCGAGGAACTACCAACTGATGTACTACATGCCCAGGTAACTCACGAACATGATAGAGAACACCGTTTTGTAAAGAAAATTCATCAAGAGTCAAAGGTATCTTCCTTTTTGGCATGCTCTTTTCCTCCAGATACTCAATGATCTCTAGGAGCAATGAGTCCTTAAGTTGTTCTTCCCGCATAGCAGTGGGATCAACATCAGCAAGATCAATTTGCCCTATGGAACGAGATAACATATCTGGCACTTTATGTAGCACTCCCTGCTTATAAATGATTTTGAATTGATAATGTGATAGCTCATAAGCCCAACGTGACATTCGAGCGCTCTTAGTCTTCCTTGTAAAAACGTATACTAATGGACGGTGATCAGTGTACACAGTAAACTGCCTGCCATAGATATACGGATCAAATGCCCTAACTCCTTCTACAACGGCAAGAGCTTCGGCATCTGTTGCAGAGTAACGTGTTTCTGCTCCTCGGAGTTTTCGTGAAAAGTACGCAACTGCAGAAGGGTTGCCCTGAGCATCCCTCTGCATTAAACATGCGCCAATAGCTAATTGTGATGCATCTGTGTGCACCTCAAAGGGGTCTTTAAAACGAGGTTTCTGCAATATAGGGGCAGAGCCTAACTTATCTTTGAGAGACTGGAAGGCTTCTTGTTCACGAATACTCCATCTAAATGGCTGATCCTTCCTAGTTAGCTGTGTTAATGGTGCTGTTATAGCAGCATACTGAGGTATATGTTTTCGGAAGAACCCTGTAGCACCAAGAAAGCGGCGCACACCTTTTGCATTTCGTGGAGGTGTCATATCTACAATACTACGCACATTCTCAGGGTCTGGCAAAATACCTTCAGGGGTTACTTTAAACCCGAGGAATCGAAATTCCTGCACTGCAAACTCGCATTTTGCCATATTGAGCTTAAAGCCAGCATTATGAAGAATTCTTAGTGTTTCCTCAAGTTGTACAAGATGAGACTTGAAGTCAGGACTATAAACTACAACATCATCCAGATAAGCAAGAGTGTGCCTACCTAAAACTGGGGAAAGTACTATATTCATGGTGCGCTGGAATGTCGTTGGTGCTGTAGAAAGCCCAAACGGCATCCTGCGAAATTGAAAGAGCCGGTAACCATCACTAAAAGCAGTTTTGGGTTTATCAGCAGGTTCTACGGCCACTGACCAATATGCAGAACGGCTGTCAAGAAGTGAAAAGACCTGAGTATCCCTGAGTTCATCTACAAGTTCGTCAATCCTCGGGAGAGGATATGTATCAGCAACTGTTACAGAATTAAGATTCCTGTAATCTACACAAAAGCGTAAACTACCATCTTTCTTTTTGACTAGCACAACAGGCGAAAGCCAAGGAGACGTTGATGGCTCAATGATACCAGCTTTCAACATATCATCACACTCCTTCCGGATCTTTTCTTTGGCTGACTCTGGCAACCGCCACTGCCTAGTGCATAATGGTGGTGTATCACATGTCGTGATCTTATGGGTTACACCAGGAACTAAACCTACTTGAGTTTTATCCCCTGAGAAGAGAGAAGGGAACTTTGCAAGCACTTCCTTTAACTGTTCCCGTTTCTTTGAGTTAAGGTGACCAAAAGATGGTCCAGCAACAACCTCCTCACTATCTGCTTCAATTAGTGCTGATTCTGTGATGGCACTTGCTTCTAAAGCAGCATCGATTCTCCTTACCGTATCACTATCAGGTAAGAGAGAGACCAGATCATCATCTACCTGAGAATCATCTGCCAACTGAAGACCATGCTCCTGGTCAAACTCGTCCTCTTCCCACTCAAAATCTGGTACCTCCTGATGATTGTCCAAATCAACAGCTGTTGCTCTTTCTGTAAATAGGTTATCTTTAGTTTCTACAGCATTGAAAAGATCTACTTCCTCTGCTACACAAAAATGAGACCCATTTCGGAGTGTTACAGGTTTAGCTGTCAAATTCACCACAAAGACTGAACATCTATCCTTTTGAGGAACCACTAGAGTCCGAGGGATGTCAAGTGCAGTAGTGCAGCTACTTATTAAGACTGACTTCCCACTGTAACAAGGTGATATGCTGCAAGTGACATACATACCAGTGTGGGCTGGACAATCCGTCTTGCAACATGGAGCCAAACGAGCAACAGGTTTTATTGTTGGCTGCAAAAAGGACACAAGTCGCAAAGATTCACCTTTCTCATACTGTAAGGGATATACCACATTATCAAGGTGAAGATAAGCTTCCTGTGTATCAGCATCATGTATGATTTTATAATGCACTCTGCGCAACAAATCCCCACCAACAAGAAGATCACCTGGAAATGATAAGGCATCAACAACAATAACCCTGTGAATTAAACTCTTACCAGATTTTAGACGAACTTCAATATCCAGCTCTTCAATCACAGGAAGTTCTTTCCCTGCAACTCCCTTTAGACCTCTATGTGAGATAAAAGATTTACGTGGTGAAAGGTGTGCAACAGTTTCTTTCTTAATTATGGTTACCTGGCTCCCAGTGTCAATAAATGCCTGCAGAAAATTACCCTCTGTATTTAGCATGACGGTTGGTCGTCCACTAAGCCAATTGTTGTGAGTCACCTGGTTGCTGCTCGTGGAACTGCACTCTGGGACCCTGCCTCCTAAGGTACTGGTCTCCCGATGCAGCAGGTCCTGTTCCGCTCGGGATGTTGAGAAAGGGACATTCTCTCCGGAAATGCCCTTCCCGACGGCACGCCCAACATGTACGAGAAGCTGACCTCGTGAACTGATCCATGCGGCGAGATGGTCGGCGTGGTGACGGCCCAAAGGGTCTGGAATATCCATCTGGTCCCTCCTCCTCAATTCCAGCTACCTTGCCTTCAGATCTTGCAAATGAAGGGAAAAGACGAGCCGGTCCTTCCTCTGCACGGACGCCCATCCTCGCGTTCCACACCCGCTGGGTTGCATCCACTAGTTGCTTCAGTGGAGCATCCTCTGACATGGCACACATCTCCCTCAGCCAGCCTGGAAGACCTTGCAAAAACAACCGCCTGATTAGTTCGTCTGGCTCTCCAATTGCTGCAGGGTAATCTCGGACGCCCTGATAAACTGCGCCCTCAAGAGCGATGTAAAAATCTAGAGGAGCTTGACCACTAACCAGACGTCGTTCATGAAGGAGCCGAAAGTAATCACTTACAGAACATGTTCCCCGAAACTTCTGCCGTAGTTTTGACTTGAAATCTGTCCATGTTGTAATGGTGTCAAAGATGGGGCTGTTGATTATCAAGTCTGCAGGTCCCCTACAAGATGCCCTGGCATTTCGTATAAAGGCGTCATCAGTAAGTGGATTGGACAGGTTCTCGATTTGGCGAATCCATCTCTCTATTTCTTGGTTGCGTTGAAGTGGTTGGGATGCTGGGGTGTCACCTGAAAACTTGGGAATTGGCTCCTTTTCCATGTAAACAGCAACCCTAGTCGAAGACTGCGCAGCAGGCTCACATCGATGAGGTGAAGCTGACCCACACCGCCGGTTTGTGAACGGTGTTCGCTCATTTGGAACAGGTGTTTGTTGTGGAGTTGGTACAGGGGTTAGACTTGGTGTTATAGATTGAAGAGCCTCTCTCAGGGAACGGTTTGCCTCTGCCAGAACCGCTCTGTCCTGTTCTGCCTGGATAACAAGAGCAGTCCTTGCTTCAAGAAGCGTTGTACGGTCTCTTTCAATGGCTGCTTCCCTCTGGGCACTCTGCTCTTCCATCTGGCGAAATACTTCGTCCCGCAGCCGGAGATCGTGATGAGATCGAGTTTCCAGAATGCGGTTCTTCTCCATCAAGAGCTCCAGCGTTTCTTCGTTTTTCTTTCATTCTTCTTCCAACTTGGCTTCTAACACACTAATGATTTCATCACTTTTCCTCCTGTCATCTCTTGCTTTTGCTTCACTTCTAGTGTACCTCTCTTCCCACTCACTAGTCTGTGCCTTAAGGGTCGAAATTTGGTCTGCTAGTTCATCGTAAGCACTAATCTCAGGGTCAAGTAGCCCTTCCACATGAGCAACCTCCTGAAGCTCATCACCTTCCGTGGCCGGTGCAGAATGAGCTGCATCAGGGCCGAATCTTTTCGGGCGAACCATTTTAAAAATGTGTCGCTTAACAGTTCAGCCACTAATCACTATAAATCACTTTCGTTCAGGTTCGGTTCACACTTCGGTTGCACTGTATGGAGCACTATACACTAAATATCACTAAACAATAAAATGCCGTGTACAATACTGTTGCAACACCTACACCTTTGAAAAGATTAAACATATAAGCACAAACACCACTAAAAATCAGTAAAATACAAGAACATAAAATGAGAAAACCTTAATAAAACATTAATACAAAAATACACAGAAATACATAAAACACACATTGGTAAACGAGATAAGCACAAGCACCAAAGAAGATAAGAAATATACAGAATAAAATGCCTCAAAGTTTGACTCCCTTTTGGCCGGCGTGAGTCCGTCAGATGTACCGTAAGAAAAGCACTAGCACCTGGCTAATTAATTAATCACTATACATCCCACCGCTGCCACCAAGAACAAGCTGTCGCGGTTAGCTCAGTTGCATTTACCTCAGCCTCTGCTTGTACTAAGATGATGTCACTCTACGGGCTAATACGCCATGTTTCATTTTGTGGTAGCTCTGTGGTCCAAATTGGTCAAGGCAATTGGCCGAAAGGAAAACCTAATAATTGAGGCAACCAACAGAAAAACCAAACGTCGATGTGTGCTTGTGCATGAGTGCGTGTGCGTGCAAGTGTGTGTTTGCGAGCTTGTGCGTGCGAGCGTGTGCGTGCGAGCGTGTGCGTGCGAGCGTGTGCGTGCGAGCGTGTGCGTGCAAGCGTGCGTGCGTGCATGTGCGTGCGTGCGTGTGGATGTGCATGCGTGTATGTGTAAGTGTACGTGTATGTGTGAACGAGGGTAACTATGTGAGGGCTTGTTCGTATGTGCGAGAGCTCGCACGAACGTAGTTACGTGTAAAAATACTCATATTCTATCTTAAAAACTAAAAACACAAGGTAAAATCAAAATTAAATAAAATGAGGAGTTCTGGTGTTTTACTGGGAGAGTGACAGCGTACATATACACAAACCTATATAATTAGCTTTACCTTTTGATATCAGATCACAAGTCACTGTTGAAATCCACTGTCGAAGGGAGTCCGTTACAAAAAAATCCAAAAAGAACACAAAACACAGAGGGCTTCCGCGTGTTGCCTTGGCGAACCCCAGCCTGCCCTCTCTCTGTCTCGGGTGTGTCTGGCGGGCTTCCCCCAGGAGCGCATCCTCACCTTCGCGGTAATTAGCCACTATAGTTCGCTAGTTTTCTGCGCGACTAGTGCAGTTGTCCCTTGTTTAAATGTCACAGTCTCATAAGATCATTTCTGAATGGTTTTCGCGTTCTTTGCTGTGATCTCTTTTTCGATTCATCGTTTTTATTTCTCTGGATATGAATTGCTCGTGCGTGCCGGTACATCTGCAAATCTGATCACGACATATACATGCATAATTTTCAGAACTTAAATGAATCTTTCCAATAACAAAAATAGTACATATTGTTTTCTTTATAGAAATATCAATTATACATCCATAATTTAACAGTACCATTGAAATATAACAGTGTACCCTTTAAATAAAGAGAATGTATGGGGGGGGGGGGTAAAAAATAATATATATATATAATTTGTAGGGTAAACCATTATATTTTACAATTTCCTATTTTTAGTAAAAACATAATATAAAAATATATAAACTTTATGTTAAACTAATGAAATTAAGTATCATCTTTCTAGTAAAATAATTTAGAACTTTTTTCTTACCTACATAAGTAATACATATGCATAAAGGCCAAGTGAGGTCTATTTTTGAAGCTATACCACATATGTTGCGACCCTTACATATACTGCTCTGTCTGACGAACGTTACTTTAAAAGTCAAATATCAAGCCCAAGGGATATTCACAAAAATAAACAGATTCTTTACATAAATAAGCAAATGCCCCAATGAAAATCTTGCGAGGTAGTAGCTAGTGCAGTCCTATTTGATGCAAATAATATATTTTTCCATAAATTCTTATACATTACACGTACGTTTTCATGGGCGGATTGGCCCTACTATACTCCCGACAAGGAATGGATGTAACTCGACAGCCATCTACCACACTTTAGCAGCTTTTACATCTTCAGCCACAACACTTTCTGTACTACTGGCAACATGCGTCTGCGCACGGTTTTCATCCATCTAACTTGAGTAGGATATTGTTTATATCATATTTAGTTTTTGCTATGATCTTATCTGATCCCTCGAGTTGCTTTTCTGGTGCTTGGAAAAAGATGGTCACAGTTGCAGTGCTTCCACTTTCCGTTGTAAGAATTGATTCAAGTGCATCTTCAGCAGCTGCTGTTATCGATTCTACTGCAGATGGATTTACCATGTGAAGCAGTTAATCTCTCTGAAGCAGATGAAATTGCGGCAATATTGCGCTCTTCTGAAATTTAACCTTAATTTGGAATTTGATCAACGACCTCGTTCGGTACAGATGTGTGCAGTGGACTAAGAGGTGTCAATGCAGTTCATCATCTAAGTTTGAGTCGACCATCAGGACCCTCAAGGTCATCTTTCTTTGCATGGTCTACGATAGATTTCAGTGCCACTTTATGAACGTTAATCCGGCTTTTACTTTTACGTAAAATTTCTTGCGTTCTAACTTGGTTTCTAGGCACAATGGATGGCTGAACGTGGTCCCGCTCATCCATATGCTTTCGGGTCCAATGGCGTTCTTTGTATGATATGGTCCCTCTCTTCAATTCTTGGCAGCAAAGAAGGCAAATAGGAGGATCTCCTTGATCTCGCTTAGCTTTCGGCTTCAGTTTTTGTATTGGTGAAAGACGAAGAGCATTGTCCAATTTTTCTGTAAGAAATCGACAATATTTGTTGTTTCTAACAATCAAATAACATTTGATAAGAATAAAAGAACACATTGTTTTCAGGGAATAGTTATCTATTCATCATAATTATCAGTTTCTCCGACAGTGGCAAATGTAAAACCCATAGCTTATAGCCTTATATATGGCAACAAAAATAGTTACAAATTAGTTATTTAGAAATATTGTTACCCTGTATAAAATTTTTTAAAATGAAAACAAATCGCTCAACTTGACATAAGTTTATTAGAAAGGGTTAGGCCCATCAAAATCTCTTCCATCAAAATCTCTTAGGTGTTAACAAGGGGCCGGCCGTTTTTATTTTGGTTCAGCTTTACTGATCAACCGATTGCTTTTGCGGAGAAATAAATATTTTAACTAGGGAGTACCGGTACCTGTCTTTTGCTTGCTAGAAGTTAAGTAACTCATAAGCAACTGTGAGGGCTGAAATGTCATAGTTTTAGGCAACTTTGAGAGCTGGCCCTGAGTCAAGTTGCCTATTAAAAAAACAATGTAGTGTAACTCCAACTTGCCTGCAATTGGTTGATTGGTCCATTGAGAACACTGATTCTTTTACGGCATCAAGCCCGACTTCAGTATGTTATTATTAGGGGTTATGATTAGGACTACTGTCGCAAACTTGATGTATGGAAACTTCAGTTATTCTAACACTAGTCCTTAGTGACTACAGGTAAAACCTTAGCACAGAACAAGCAGAAAGATAGCGCACTTTTCGAACCAACTCACCTCATAAAGTCTCTTCTAACTTCTCTTTCGTTTACACCTGTATATATTTGTTAAAGCAAAGCAATTCCTAGTGCAATTACTAGTAATGGATCAAATTAATAACTTCCTTAAAGACATAAAAATATGATAGGTAAAATTGTGGGAAAGGAAGGGGTGGGTTGGATAACGATGAGTACCTTCAACATAATGGCATTACAATTTAGTAAATGTCCGAACAATAACCCATAACCTAAATTAATGAAGGGGATACCATGGGAAACATATGGAATGTGCATCGCTAATGAAATCCTAAATTGGTATAGAAGAAAATCTAACCTAACAATAGGGAGAGCCTAAGGTTTTTGTGACACTACCATATGGTAGCAACCTTCTTGGCTTCAATTGTGCAACTGCTGAATATGCTCCTTTTGGCACTCAATTTATAACACACCATTTTATATTTAGGGCGCACAATTGTTTTGAAACCATAAAAGGTGATATAAGTAGTTTTGCCTCAACAAGGCTGGGTTACGAATACAACAGGGACCCAACACGACATTAAATGCTGCATTGCTCATATTATTTAGCCAATATATAAGGAGAATCGCACTGCATACTAATGTAGCAATTACAACACCTAACATATTAACACAGAATCACTTATTTGTTGTTAAAGGCCGACTATCACATCATAAATGATGCCACAAGGACACAAATAATCAAATAAAGCTTGTTAATGGGCACAGAAGAGCCCGACCTTATGACCCTGTGGAAAAAAAAAAAAAAAAAATCAAGGTCCTCTGTGTTACTTAGCAATTAAAATGTCTTGTGGGTTATAAGACCATGAGGTCTGGCTTTTACAGTGCCATTTAAAACTGTCCAGGACTTGTCCAGTGTCTGTATTCAAATGGTGCATGCCAGGACACCAATATGTCTTGTAGTAGATCGTATTGCATCAGGGAATGCTCATCACAGTCCTGGATTCTATGGCTTAAGTACACGTACACCTTGATCATGCAAGTCTATTCAGGCAGAAATCTCCAAAAATGATGTCACTGATGTAGATGTTTATAAACCTCCCGAGGTTCGGATCGTCATGATCCGATGTTCTTCGCCTGAAGAGGCACAGAAGCTCCTATCTCGTGGGATCATGATGTTTAACACATCTGTCCCTACCCATAATATAGAGCCTGAGTGTTTTATCCTGGTTCACCAGTGCTTGAAGTGTTACAGGTACAAACATAAGACATACACATGCACACACGAACAAAGGAGCAGTCGTTGTGTCAAAGTGGGTCTCGGTAGCAATTATATACACAAAGAAATCCTAAAGATTAAAAGACAAGCACTAAAGCAAAAACACCAACTCAACATATGCCACAACAGTCAAACCCATACAAACATCCCCAGCCATCACAACATAATGTCTCTTCCATCTGAATTCCCTCAAACCAACACCTTCACGCCAAAAAATAACCCTAAAATACAAACAATGTTACATATCATTAATAGCTGCCAAATACAATGTCCAAAGATTCAGAAACATCGTCCTTATACTTCTATTAAGAAACAGTTTCCACAGCATTGTGATTCCTGAGGAAATCTTTGAAGATGAATACCTATACATGCCTGAACATCACTCACGAACAAACACAAACACCGAGGCTAAAGTGACGACCACCACACTAACACAGCCCTTTCACATACACGTACTCCTTCAACCATCGCCACAACACAAACCTAAACAAACCTTAAACGACAAAGAACACAAACGAACATAAACGCAAACTCCCATCACCACTAGACGCACCAAATAAAAAGACATAAAAGACCCACTGCTCCCATGCCTACCGCTCCTCCTCATCATTTCCTTGACGATACCATCCTTGGGGAGTCCAGAAGCAGGGAAAGTTTCCTCATTGACCTCAGTCCTGAGGTATAAGCGGGGCCTACCTCGCTGCCTGTTCCCCCTGGCAAACGCCACGAAAAGTAGGTCCGCATTAACTTGATCTACTCTACTTGGCGTGCTGACACTCGGATATGTGGCCTTGCACACCAAACTACACCTATTCAAAGCCCTCATACACCATATACAAACACACGCAATCTGCAGGTCAGCCAGAGTAAAGCACCAAGATGGTCTGCACTATAGGCTGGGACGAGTTTTGTCGTCCTCACGATCATACGAGAGAGCTTCTGTGCCACTTCATTGCGCAGGAGGGTTTGTAACCAAGAACTACAAACTTCGTGTTTGGTTCCCCGTCTGGACCATGTCTTTCACCAGGGTAAGAGGGGCAACCTTGGCTGTGATGTCTTCTCACTGGATTGGGACGAAAAATGGAGGCTAGTATTTTTAGTTTGGCAGCATCATCTTTACCTCTGTGTACTTCCCACTTTTCCTTCATGTCTTTCACTCTCCCTCCCTTGTTTCGTTCGTTTTTTATTTATTAAGGATAAGTCCAATATGCCAAGCTGAGCCTCGCCCGGGCTATGCCGACTCGCTAACGTGTGTCAGCTGATGCTGACTCAGCTAAGTCCAGAACAAAAGACACTGAAACCTTTCATCAATAGAGTTTGTTGCGTATCTCTTTTGCCCGCGATTTTGTCAATCGTGACGAGTGAATAGTGCATGATTTCTTATTTTACATACATTTCTTGTCTGTGCTACGACAGTTGGTTCAAGTAAATCCTTGTGGATTGCCGTTGTCGTTTCCCTTATTTACTCTCATATCTATCAGAGACGATTGGTAGTTCACGATAGGACCTTGCGGATCGCCACTGACTTCTCCCTCTTATATATTGTCATTTAACTTTGCTAAAGTAAAACGAAAAAGACAAAAATAACATTAATAAATACAACGAACACGGGACCGAAGTAAGACCCTGCTGCAGATACGATCACCTTAGGATGCTGTGGGAATGACGTGCCGGAAGATCGACAGAGGCCTGTGGACCAGGATATGGAAGGGTACCGCCTGCCGGGACGCCCATAGATCCAGCGAAGGACCTGGAATTCGCCAGTGCAAATACTAGTCGCACCATGATGCTGTGGAAGGGGCGCCACCTGCCTGGACGCCCGCAGATCCAGTCAAACTCCTGGAGCTCGTCAATGCTGGTATCAGCCGCCTGAGATGCCGAAGAGGATGCCTCCTGCTCAGACGCCCATAGATCCAGACGAAGATTACAAGGATGTCTGGACGAGCTCGCAGCCGAAAAGGACCAGTACGAGATCTGCGAGGACATGTGTTGGGCGAGTACGCCGCCGAGTTAGGCTTGGACATGGACTACGAGGATGTCTGGAAGATTCCGAAGTCAAAGAGGGCCTGTTCGAGACCTTCGAGGACGTGCGGACATCGAGGACGGACGGATTTACCAAGGACCATGACGATGAGGACAAGGATGAGCAGCCATGAAGATACACCAGGTACAGTGCACGCAAGGACGAAATAACCAGCATATCAGTTTCAGCCAAGGTTGGGTCACCGTTGAGGCAAATCCAAGGCTCTTCGTGGGCAAGGCATGAGTAGGTGGCCAAGCAATATACCGTGTACATAAACACAATTCGTGTAAGCCATTGGACATAGACCACATGCTCGAAGTCTAGTAGGGAACCATTGATGTGCCTCAGCCCCCATTTGCTCAGGCTATATCACCTGCCTCCCCCCCCCCCTCCCCCCACACACACACAGGCAGGGGCATTACTTCATGTTATGAGTTTGGGGGGTAACGGGTAAATTTGCCCTGAAAAAATAAATTTTGCCCTGCAAATCACGAAAAAGAAAATGCTCACTAGCTCTTTATAAGTAGCCCGGAATGGACCATCAACCAGTATTTACAAAGGATAAATGAACAAAACAAAAAATGCAAAAACTTAACTTGAACTTGAAACTTCTTACAATACCAAAAAACAAGAAATCTGTAAGGAATAGAACAGGGTTCAAAAATTAATTTCGACAGTTTTGTTTTGTCGAAAGAGAGCATTCTCTCATCAGTCATCACTTGATTCTTAGGCGTCGCATTTTTGCCTTTGACCATTTCTGCACAATGCTGTCTAGATTGATAACATCTGTGAGATCTTTTTCAGTTGCCAGCAAAATTAAGTCATTCAATCTTTCATCGTTCATTGTAGAGCCTACGCAACTCTTTACAATTTTCAATTTGCTGAAGACTCGTTCGTCCTTTGCAACTGAGACGGGAGCGGTAGAAAGTAAACGATAGCATTTGCTGACTGTTGGGATGAGATTTTTATTTTCATGATCAAATCTTTGAGCCTCTTGAACACTTGCTAAGGCATGGGCCTCATCCATTGAACGTAACACATCAAGCTCAGCAAATAAGATGTCGTTGTCAATGCTTTCAATTGGTGGGAAGAGACTGCAAAGTTGCTTGACGATATTAGAGTTGGGCTCTTTTAGTGGTGGTTGGAGCGTTTCTGCTAATGGCTTAATCTTTTCCAAGCAAAGTTTCAAGTTTTCTTCGTATTCGAAGATGAGGCCCATTTCCTTTCGATAATACTGGTAGTAACCAATCTTTGCTGTCGTTTCGGGATGCTCATCTATCTTTCTCGGCAGCAATCTAATTCTATGCCTCGCTTCAAACTCTAAAAATGGATTTACGCCAAGTTGACTTGCGTAATCAGTGGCGCCTTTTATCTCATCGTCCATGGACTTCTCATCCGCTCATATTTCTTTCAAGTTTTTTTTTTACTGTAGATTCAATGAATAAAAGTGCATCAAGAATGTTCAAGTCCCCTTTTTGCAGATACATCGTCAAAATCTTTGTGATGAGGCGCATAAACATTAATGAAAAGATAAAGTCAAATGTGACAAAATCGTTCTTTATGGCATTTCCCCTATTTTTTTTATTTTCATTTCACATTCTACATCAGTAATTATCTTGTTGATAGCTGGAGCAATAGAGTTTAAACTTCTCCACACAGCTTCAATTGATTCTGAACTGTAAACCCAACGTGTTTTCGATAGGTTCCTGAGCTTAAGACAATTTTCTACGTCTTGGATTGCATCCATAAATATTGCATTCCTTTTGCAACTTGCATTGAAGAATACACATATTTCTTCAAGTAATGCATACATGGAAGTGACGAGCGGGCTCGCCTTAGCACTGTGCTCATTAAAAGTATTTAATCTATAGGCCTGGCATGGTATGTAGGGTACCGGTCGCTCTAGTAAGTCCTGTAAGACTTTCTGGGTACCTCATATTCTTCCAGACATTGAAGAAGCAAAATCATAGGTCTGGAAGCACAAACCATCAACATTAATTTGATTGGATTCTAATGAATTGATAATTGATTTTGCCATTTTTCCTCCATGCTTGTCTTTGCATTCTTGCATTTCTACAGTTTGTTCTCTTGCAATACCGTCTGAAGCAACATATCTTGCAGCAACAATCATTCTGTCTTGGTTTGCAGCATCAGGTGTCTGACATCTCTGGCTAGAAATTCGATGATTTCGTTTTGTGGAGATGGGCTCATGTATTTTGTGCTGTATGGCTTGAGATGTCTGCTGCTGAGCCAATGATTTAGGCCTGGACAATGACGAGAGATGAGGTTTACAATTTGCATAAAATTTGCATCTTCGTCACTGGCATGACCCCTAAACACAATGGACTGCCTTGCCAAGGTTTTCGCCACATAAAACAAAATTCTTGTGACTGATTTGTTTCTTTCTCCATTAGCATTCTTCTGGATCAGCTTTTCTTTCAATTGCTCATTTATTTTTATATCAATGTGACATTCTCTCAGGGAGAAGGGCGCAAAATCAGCCAAGGCTGCCTTGTGCGACTCCGAGGGAAAATGCTGAGCAAGTTTTCCCATTTTATTTGCGCCAACGCTTTTAATTTTATGCCATAACTGAATACCATTTGTCCAGGCACTGTCGCTCCTTTCCCGACCTGGACCAACAGGAAACAGAGAGCAGACAAAACAGTAGGCCTTGTCCGTTTTTTCGCTGTATTCGAGATGTGGATATGAGTCATACCAAAGAGGGTTGAATGTTGATTGCTTGCTCTTTGGAATATCTTCGTTCCTTGGATAGCGCATTAGCTTTGGCTGATATGGCCCACCAGATATCAGAAAAACCTTCTGGTCTGTATTAAGGGTCTTTGGTCTTTCACCGGGATCGCGAGTGATCATCATAGCATCCTCGACACTTTTACGACAGCCAATCCCAATCTGTTTTTCTTCCTCTTTAATGAGAGCTGTTGGACAATCCTTCAATAACTGTTCTGAAACTGCCTTGATTTTTTCCGCTAATTCCTTTGTTTTTGTGAGAAAATTTAATATGATGACGCTTTCCCATGTCCTTGCTTATTACTGTTGCGATAAGATTTGCAATCGGCCAGCACATACCAACCATGTGATGCAATCATCTCCATTTTCTCTGGTGTCTAGTATCTCATCTCCAGGTCTTTCACTTGGTTCCTGAATAACAAAATCAAGCTTATTAGTAACCAGGAAAAACAACCTAGGATATACAGCATTTTTGCTAATGAGTATGAGCTATGCTTCTTACCAAGCAGCTAAGGTTTGAATTACTAATAAAATACACAACGCACCTATGAAATCTACATAGGAATATACCCAGAAACGAAGCACTGTCTCGTATAGCAAAACTTAAAAGTTATGAAGTATCATGGCGCACTGAAAAGTACTTTTTTCTTCCGACACCCTTCAGAGAATGAAATGTAGGATAATGACTAAAACACGAAGGGTTATATTTTTCTTCACCTTTTTATCAATACACTAAGCCTCATATTCAGAGAATTGTCGGAAGAGAAAAGTGTGTTACAGTACACTTTAAATTTTTAGTGGTATTTTAAAACATAACTTCTGAAGGGCCTGAAATTCAGAAAATGCAAGTAATTGTGAGAGCTTGGGCCTGGTTCAAGCTGCATGTTAATGAAACATTTATATAAATGTACAATCTTGCACAGTGGCGTGGCCAGAGCTATAAAAGTGTGGGGGGGGGGGGGCAGAAATGAAATTTTTTAACTATATTACACAAATCTTGATCAATTTTGCAATTTTGCCAAATATATCGTGGCTGAAGTGTATCGTCCTGGGAAAGAAAGACAGCCGGGTTGGTTAACTCCACAATATCGTTTTGTAGTAGTCTTGTTCTAGAAATTCCATACGCTTTGCCTATCCTTGTACTAAATTCCTTATAGAGAAAGTCCCTTTTAAATTTACGAGTTTCTTCAAGCATTTCGAACCATGGTTTGCAAGCAGCCTCGCAATAATGCCAAAAACTAGACACACCTTTTGGTCATTAGAAGCCGAGAGATTCCCTCCAGTAGGGACAATGTCATCAGTATCCATGGGGGCACCACAATCAGTTGTTTCTGATGGGGATAGGTCATTGGTATCCTGCCATTTAATCATGGTTCCTTCATTGACATCGTTTTCTTCATTAGTGGCAACTTAAGCTTTCTGTAAAGATTGAAAAGAAACATGTTAGAAGAATCGAATAAGTTTAACATGTAATTTTTTGGCCTTTTTCAACCTTAATTTCCGTAATTCTTGTAGTAATTGTGTTAAGAAGCTCTACATTCAATTCGATACTGACCTGAAAACATTTAAATGAAACTGTGTAATACCCACACGGCTTAATGGATTCTCATGAACATTTTAGAAATCCGTTTCACTTACTTTAGATGCAACAAATAAAATTTTCTTTTGTGAAGGATGCACCATTTCCTCTATCTTTGCTCTTCCATGGTCTGCAGCTACGTTATGTTTCATAAAATTGTCACTAAACATTTCCTTGCCACAAACAGAACATTTGATCTTCCTCCGGTATGCTCGTTTTCTTCTCTGGCCACTTGCTAAAGCGAGAGGAAAGTTACTGATCAGTGGACTTTTGAATGGTAGGGAGAGGATATTTGAGCATGGCGGCAATATACAGGTGACTTCTGGGCTTGTAACCCACATACACATAGCAAAGCTATGTTGCAAATTATCAATTACTATGTTATTTGCGATAATATAATATTTGTTAATACTCACTGTTCATATTTCCACCACATCTGTGTTTTCCAACCCCAAGCGATAGAGCTGCCAGATCAAACTGTCGAGATAGTTGTCTAAGATCGAACTGAAGTGTTCATTTAGGTACTTGCAAATAAACAAATTACGCGAAACCATTGTGCTACCGCCCACTGTATCAATAGTTGTAACTGAGCAGTTCGCTTTTTGCGCAATCTTTAATAAGGCCCCCTAAGGCTCATAACCTTGTATTATGATCAGGTGGAAGCCAAAGACTTTGAACTAATTTGCCGCAAAAACATTTTTCAAATCGAATTGATAATGTTTATTTTATAGCGAATTAAATTTATATTTTGCAATTTTTTTGTTGAAATAGATAGGTATCAGTTTTTTTTTTTTTTTATGAAATGCATTAAGTTAATGTTTTTCGATGTAAGATACCTGATTTTGAAGTGGATTAGGCGATGCGCAAGCCTTGCAAAGTGACCGAGAATGAAACGAAGTCTTCGTGAATTTCAAAAAGACGCCTGATTTTTTTAAAGGTGTTATCCTCACCTGCTTGGCCTAAACTCAGTGAAGCAATGATTTTTTTTTTTTTTTTATTGCGTTCTTCATTGAAACTCAATTGAAACAATCAAAAATTAAACACATTGCGCCAGAAAATGTTATAAATCAAGTATCATCAACAGTTAGTTTCATTTAGTTATTTATATATCTTGAATACTTATCGGCTATTGAGGCAGATTCCGTAAGAGAAAATTTGCCCTGCAGAACTAGATTTCGCCCTGCAAAAATAGGTTTTTTTAAGAGTTGGGGGGGTTAACCACCCCCTTAAGTGACGCCCCTGCCCACAGGGCTGGTTGGTGCTGCACTCAGCGCTTACCCTGAGACTCGTCTCGTGTTACCATGACTGTGTTCTTGTACTCTTCTGTATTAAAGAGTCAAGCCGTTATAAACAACTATTACCGCCCTGCTACCCACTCTATATAGCCTTTTACAGATGGTCGGTAGTGGCGTACGCCAATGTCGTCATCGGCAGTAGTCGGCCACTCGTGAGATATGGGTTCCGGGACATGCA
This sequence comes from Penaeus chinensis, assembly GCF_019202785.1. Taxonomy (NCBI): domain Eukaryota; kingdom Metazoa; phylum Arthropoda; class Malacostraca; order Decapoda; family Penaeidae; genus Penaeus; species Penaeus chinensis. Next base: position 43,220,363 of record NC_061829.1, read on the forward strand.
TGTTACTCATTTGGTGGGCAGGACCTCCATTTCTACTAGATCATCGTGGAGGACGCTGCGGCTCCTAGAGGGGCTCTACCTCGGTCTTCTGGCCGCTTCCAGCTTCATCCCCTGTGTAGTCAACTAGGGGATGATCACCACTTATCAAAACTGATCTTTCACTAATAGATGGCTATAGCGAAACCCAATATGATCATACACATGAATGAATGAGAGGCCGACACTTTACCACTGTAATATTCCAGAGGCTTGCTGCTTGGATGTTATTATTTAACTTAAGTTACCTTCGGCACATTTATTCGTGAACTCGTCTGGTTCCGGATTTCCGACAAATGAAATCTGCCGCCTGCACCCTTGCCATGATCGCGGCTCATTATTCACATCAGCCAGTGTTTATAACCCAAACATGGTGAGATCACCACTGACAGGGAGAAATATCTGATCGCCGCGGCAGCGATCTCACTCGCATTTCAAAGACACCACCGAAGCCATGGGCGAGAAGTTCGTGCACGGTGGCACCACCGATGGCGCCTGGCAGGCTGCCTTTTCTGATCCCAACCTCCCTCGTTAGCCGAGTGCGACCCGCAGCCCGGGCATGACGACGCACTGACTGAAGACTTGCTCACGCCAAATGTGCACCATCATGACAGGGCTGCAGCAAACACAGATGGCTTGAGGCCACCCTTGTCAGCCTTTATCCTCGTTTCTGCTTCCCTGTCATCTACCCCCCATCTTTTACTCCTAAATCATCTTTTCGATCCCTCCCTTTATCCTTCCCCTCTCCTGTCTTCTCCCCCCCCCCCCCCCTCCGGCCATGGGTCTTTTACTTTGAACTCTATCGAACTTACTGCACACGGGAGATCTCATCGAAAATTGCCATACTCTGCAGACCAGTGTGTGAGCGCGTGTGTGCGCGCGCGCGTGTGTGTGTGTGTGTGCGTGAGCATGTGTGTGCGTGTGTGCCATGGTTGGTGAGACAGAGCAACCCAGCTACAAGTCGGTAGTTTTAACTCCCAGATTTCGTTCAATTCCCAAGGATAAACTGAGCCCCCGACATGCATAATGGGACGACAGGCCTATGAATATACGGTGAGCACTGGACTTCATTCAAGTGATAAGTTTAGACTCTAGTTTTGAGGATATTCAACACAGCCTAAAGTTTCTTTACTAATGCATCCTCTATGTCCAATTATCATAAGTAGCAGAGTTCATTAACATACCCGGTACAATTCTAAAATAGACAACATTGATCTTTATGCCACCATGAAATAAGGCCATGTCCTGGGTATGACCATAAACTGCATCCAGTGATAAGACTCTAGTTCGGGAGATCTGGAGTTTTTGGGAAAGTCATCACTGCTCCCAGGTTCTCTCTCACCCAGAGAGGTAGCACCTGAAAGGGTGCCTAGAAATGGCAGAAGAAACATTTCGATGGGCAACGGTTGTACTAAGGATAGCAGTAGGTAGGTCAGTTATCCTGACTTTGGCTGCTGTTCTGGCGGTGTAGTCTGGCGGCCTGCTTCACCTATAAGCCTCATGGTACAACCATGATAATGCAACCTAACTATAATTCTGTCCTCGGCAAACGGGGTGCATTGATCCAGAATCAAGGTAGTCTAGCCCGGTGAGGTTCTTGTGGTAAAACAGGCAAGGTAGTACTGTCATCATGCTACTGCTTTAAACTAGGAACATGGAATGTTAGTGGCCTTGATCATAATATAAGCCTATGCACCAACCGAAGACACTGATGAAGAAGAAAAAGAACTGTTCTATGTAAAGCTCAACAAGGCAATCAAACAACATAAATCAAGTAAAGATCAGCCAATCATAATGGGAGATTTCAATGCTAAAGTTAGCAAAAGCACAGATTTGAAAATAGTGGGTCACTGTGGTATGGGTGAGGAAAATGAAAATGGCGAACATCTACTGAATTTCTGTGAGAAAAAATGACCTATTTATAAGTAATACCTGGTATGAATAAAAACAGAAAATCATTATATCTGGATATCACCAAATAGTAGCAAGAAAAAAAAAAATTACTTGGTAATAGGACATACAGAAACAGTTTTCGAAATGCTAAGGTAAGAAAAAGTGCAGAATGTGGAGAATGTGGTTCTGACCACCATGCAGTAGTAGCCGAATTAAATCTGAAACTTAAAGCAATTAATAGGGGGAAAATACAAAAACAATGGGAAAGAAAGAAGCTAAATGATACTAACACTGCAAAACTATTTAGTGAAACATCAGACAATATAATAAGCAACCAGCTGAGTGGTGAAAATAGAAGAACGGGGTCAGTATGAAAATTCAAGTGATATAGAGAGCCAAAACAATTATAAAAGCATCAATACAGAGATTAGAAAAAAAAAAGTGTGCAGGGAAGCCAAAGATAGCTACTACACTTCAATACGTCAAGAACTAGAAGATCTGGATAAGAGACATAGCCTAACACTATACACTAGAATCAAAAGCATAAAACCAAGAAATAACACCGCAAAAATGGGGGTGCTTGGAAAAGATGAATAACCAAAATAAATTGAAAAGATGGAAAGAATATGTTGAGGAACTATATAATGACAAAAGAAAAGTTCTTAAAACATCTGGGACCAAAGGAACTTCAAAAACTAAGAAAGTTAATAAACACTATATATGAATCAGGAGAATTTCCAAAGGACTTATCAGCACCTATATACCCATCCCCAAAGTTAGTAAAGATGTTAAATGTGAAGATCAGAGAACGATTATTTTAATATCACACGCAAGCAAAATATTACTTTACATCATAAAGGACCGAATAACACCAATCATAGACAAACAGCTGGAAGAAACTCAAGTGTGATTCAGAAAGAGCAAAGGCACACGAGATGCTATCTATCTTCTAAGAACCATAGGAGAACGAAGAATAGAAAAGATGAACAAGACTTTCCTGTTTTTTTTATTTTTTTATTATTATTATTATTAAACCAAAGCCTTGTGCAAAGTACAGCATCATAAATTACTTAAGATCTTAAGATAATGGTGTTCCATTCTGTGAAATACAACTCATCAAGAACCTCTACTTTGAACAGAAGGAACAAGTATGATACAATAATGAAATCACAGATCAGTTTGAAGTCAATAAATGTGCTAGACAATTTTGTATATTATCACCAATTCTATGTTCAACGAAACAATCATAAGAGAAGCAATTAATCAAATTACAGACCATGGAGTCAAACAATCAGCAACATAAGCTATGCAGATGACAGTTATCCTAGCAGAAAACAGAGAAATGCGTCAAGCTATCTAATGACAGATTAGAAAAAAAATTCAAGGAACAGTGATAGAACAAATAAAACAATGAAACTATCTAGGAACCATCATTACGGACGACGGAAAGGTGACCAAAGAAATTAAATCTCGAATTGGAAGTTCAAAAAAACAATTTTGGAACTGCAGAGAATTCCTCTAAAGAGACCTTACTCTGGAACTGAAAAAGAGATTATTAGATTGTTACGTAAAATCAACTTTATCATGTGGAAGTGAAGCTTGGACATTTAGCAAGGACATAATACAACAAATAAATAGCTTGCAACTCTGGTGTTACAGACGATTATTAAAAATTTCCTATACTGAGAGAGTCAGCAACATTGGAGTAAAAAGAAGAATGAATGTAAGTGAAGCATGGACAGACGATCTTGCCAGAAGGAAGATGACACATCATGGGAGGGTCTGGCCAGCTCAGGCAGTTTATCCTCGAAGGAATGGTTGAAGGAAAACGTGATAGAGGAAGGCAAAGAAGAACCTGGGGAAATGACATTACAGAATGGAGTCAAACCAACGTGCTAGGAGACGCAAAGAGAAAGGCTAACAACAGATGGAGGCAAATGGCTGCCAACCTCCGGACCGCCTATGGCGAATGTTTAAACCTGGGTATTTTCTCGCCACTGCTATTCACACCTTAACGACCATGCCCCTGATTCCACACACATTTGCTTTAAGAAGCCGATGTAACAGCAGTTAGCACAATGGCTAAATCAATTGCCGAGCTACGGGGCAGGCAACATGCGCAACTGAACCACATGAGCAAAAGTGGATTGATTGAAAGCATCTTAGCAGTCGAAGACGTTAGAATATCGCAATTACACTTAGAATTAGAGAAAATAACGTCTGACTTGATTAGCAGAGTTGAGGCAAGACATTGCATCACCAGACGCAATTAACATAAAATTAGCAAGATGCATCTCTCCCGTCCGACCACGCACCTCTTGCAATTTCAGTCGTCCCGCTACGTTCTGAAATGACGTCTGTGTGCGCACGAGCTAACGAGCTAAACAGCTGGATGACCATGCCACGTTATACACTCATTCCAGTCTTGGTAAAACCACCTGTAAAGATCAATAACATTAATGTTAATGTCTTCCGTGACATGCTCACCCAGCATGACATGCTGGATGAGCTCTGAGCACGTTCTCTTTGTACCTGATGGTGAGGTACAAAGAGAACGTGAAAATATAAATATAATGAAACAAATAACAATCGAGTGTGTCCAAATGACGATCAGTTCTTTTTTTCTTTTTTTTTTTGAAAACTTGTATAACCATCCTGACATTGATGGTATTGATGGTGAGGTAGTAACTACTCCCGTAACAGTTCCTATTCTAAATTATGTAATTTCAGTGACAGAAGTAGTGGCTTGTATAAAATGACTAAAACAGGAAAAAGCGGGCGGACCTGATGGCTTATGCCCATTATATTTAGAGTACTGCCCCCGCAAAGGATCCTCTCTATCACCACTCTATTTAATATAATATTTTTTTTCAGGCAGTTATCTCTCATCATGGAGACTAACAAGATTAGTGCCCGTTTTAAAGCATGGTGATAGATTGGTTCCTGCTAATTACAGAGGAATAAATATAATGAATGTGAGAAATTATAGGACATGGTACTGGGCAATCGCATCACCCAATGGTTTAGACCATATAATGTGCAGGCAGGTAGTCAGCCTAAACGGGGTTACATTGTACATATCGTCACATTACGCTTACTGCTTGATGTGGCTATTTGGAATGTTTGTCGATTTTAGCCAGGCGTTTGATTGCGCCCCGGGAACCATCATCATCGGCACGGCCATCGTCACAGAGGTCGCCCACGTCGTGCATTCTTTATGTCCTGTTCATTAATGATTTGATGAAACTGTTAAGAGAAAAGTGTGAGTGGGATGCATTCCTGCCGTGGCTCCATGCGTTGGTATTGATGGATGACACGTCCAAGGACGGAATGGCCCCCAAATTGTCACTGCTCAATCAGTTCTGCAACACTCACGACATGATTATGAACATGAAAAAGACTGTCAATGTTGGTGTTGATGAACGGGCGCATTCTTTGTGGGTGGAATGACGGCGAAGCGGTGCGAGTGGTATGTGTATTTGGGGAGTGTTTTTACGAGCGACGGTTGCATCTCATCATCTACTGCTATGCATGCACAGATGAAGATGTGCCATATTCTAAAATTCATTTCGTTTGTCAAAAATAATGTAGATATCCCTTTCTATATCAAAATGAGATTTTTTGAAACCGCACTCATGGTTACCATACTTTACGGCTGTAAGTCCTGGGTGAATGGTAATTTAAAACCCGTTGTTAAGTTGTATATATGGGGGATTAGACAACTCCTTGGTGAGCACATATCACCTTTCAACAACGTGTGTTTTCTCGAACTAGGCATGCCACCTTTACAGGCACTCGTGACCCAAAGCCAAAGGAAGTTCTTCAGAAATACGTGGAATGAGAGACGAGAGATGTTGGACGATCCTTGGGTACACGATGTGAAGCTGGGTTTAGCGACTAATATACCTATAAGCCGATATATAAGAGACTTAATTTCAAATGATACTGACGACTTAGGCGTGGCAATTGTTTCGACTAAACGATCAGTAGCAGAGTCTAACGCGTCTCGTAAGTTGACATATGCTTTACTAAACCCTAGTTTTGCATTGCATGATATGTACTGTACGAGAAAGTATGTCACAGAGATTCATCGGGTAGCTTTTACCAGACTCCGGATATGTGGCCATAGTCTAGCAGTGGAAAAAGGCCGTTGGAACCGGCGGGCCCACGGGCGCCTCCTCCTGGAGGAGCGGCTGTGCCCGTGTGGTGTCGTGCAAACGGAATTACACGTGGTGGAATCGTGTCCCCTGACCCAGCCACTGCGAATCTGGTACCACTTTAGATCATGGCAACAATTAATGGCGAAATATATATAAAACGTAGCAACAATTAGTTACGAAATCTTGTCAGCGTATGCATAATTCTCGTCGAAATCTATAGAAGAAGCGTCCCTTTGGAATATTAGATACATACTTTTAAATTCAGACTTGATTTTATCTTACTAGTTTTATATTACTGTATGTTCTTAAAGTGTGATTGCTCATGAATAGTTGACACTGATTTTCAGTTCATTATCTATATCATTTAATGTGTAACCGTTACGTTTTAGCGTTTTGTTTCTTGTATTAGAATATGTTCGTTAATAGAGAATAGTGAAAAGCACCCCTGGAAATACATGCGTTTCGTTATTAACTCAATTGCTAACTCAATTTTACTATAATTAACTGTATTTATTGTTTTATATGTGGTCATTGGAGACTGATAGACGTATTACTTTCCTTCGAAAGGTCTTACAAGTTATTTCAGTTATAACTTAAGTTATACTTGATTATGATCTTCAATGTTTCTGTAATTATTACGGTTTTGTGAACTTGTTGCTTTTATTGTTAAAGTGGGTGGAGTTCTGTATTTTGTTTTAAGAGGTTTAAGGATTTTTATTTATGTTTCAGGTTACAAGGTGATTTATGATTTTTTTACGGACTACAAATGTATTATGTCAGTTTTAATCCTTTGATAATGTTGATTAACCGGATGTAATAATGTTATTGTTATTTCCATGTAAAACTGATGTAGCTATGTGTGTGTGTGTGTGTGAGTGTGTGTGTGTGTGTGTGTGTGTGTGTGTGTGTGTGTGTGTGTGTGTGTGAATCTTTCTATATATATATATATATATATATATATATATATATATATATATATATATATATCAGTGTAAACCTGTGTGTGTGTATATACACATATACATATATATATATATATATATATATATATATATATATATATATATATACATATATATATTTATATATGTGTGTGTGAAAGTATAGATATATACATAAATTATGTGTGTGTGTGTGTGTGTGTGTGTGTGTGTGTGTAATATATGTATATGTAAATATATACTTATATACGTGTGTGTGTACGTGTGTGTGTATATGTGTGTATAAAATCACTTGATCTGCTTACGCACACATTCAAACATATGTATGTATACGTACATACACTCAAACACACAGAAACACCCATACATACACATACATACACACTCAAACACAAAGAAAGAGAGAGAGATTGCTAGATAACAGCAAAGAAAAATACGGAAATGAAAATTTAAAAGAATAATAACGACAGAAACTTATGTGTGCGGTTCTGTTGCTATGGTTGCCCCGCACCACAAAACCACTGTATACGGTTTCCGACCACAATAGCGTTAGTGTAGTGCGAATTCACGCGAACTACGGTATCCCTTTATTCTCGGTGATATTTGCGGTAAGTTTATATTTTTCTATATATATACATATATATATATACATATATATACATATATATATATATATATATATATATATATATATATATACATATATATATACATATATATATATATATATATATATACGTGTGTGTGTAAGTAAAGATATATACATAATATATATGTGTGTGTGTGTGTGTAATATATGTATATGTAAATATGTATATATATACTTATATACGTGTGTGTACGTGTGTGTGTATATGTGTGTATATCATCACTTTATCTGCTTACGCACACAGTCAAGCATATGTATGTATACGTACATACACTCAAACACACACTGAAACACCCATAAATACACATAGAGACACTCAAACACAAAGAAAAAGAGAGAGAGAATAGAGAGAGAGGTTGGTAGATAACAGCAAAGAAATATACGGAAATAAAAATGTAAAAATAATAACGACAGAAATTTATGTGTGTGGTTCTGTTGCTATGGTTGCCCCGCACCACAATACCCCTTTATACGGTTTCCGACCACCAATAGCGTTAGTATAGAGCGAATTCACGCGAACTACGGTATCCCTTTATTCTCGGTGATATTTGCGGTAAGTTTATATTTTTTTTATCGTTGCTCTGTGTTATCTCAAATTAAGTTATCATCGTTATTTTACCTTGTATATGTGTGCATATATATATATATATATATATATATATATATATATATATATATATATATATATATGTAGATATATGCATATATATTACACACACACACGCACACACACACACACACACACACACACACACACACACACACACACACACACACACACACACACACACACACACATATACATGTATATATATATTATACAGACACACACACACACAGTCATACGTACAAGTAGAACAATGAAGGGAAGTCCAGGAAAACACGAATATGCCGAAGGCCTTTTCGCATTTACTGCTTCATCAGTAAATGCGAAAAGGCCTTCGGCATATTCGTTTGTTTTCCTGGACTTCCCTTCATTGTTCTACTTGCAATTTGCTCGACATGAATTCCACACATACATACGTGTACGCATGTACATATAGGTAGATAGATAGATAGATATGTATGTATGTATATATATACATGTGTTATATGTGTGTGTGTGTTAGTCTGTGTGTGTGTTTGTGTGTTTACATATAAGCAAAGTGGATTACTTTTTTCAAAGTGAGCCACCTAGGCATGGCTCACGTTTGGGTTGAGTCAATGAGGCATGGGTTTGATGACTGACCTGATTCGATCAGGTCTGTCATGGGAGGTATAGAAAATGGAGTGTGGTAACGTTCGTTTGCTGCCTTTAACCGAAAATGTACGTCATGAATAACTATGATATTTATGTGATATTTTCAAAAATGCCCTTGATATGAAAATACCACAGTCATTTATGAAAATATCACATCTCCCCCACTCCCTCCTTTTCCCTCCATCTTCCTTTCCCTTTCATCCCTCCTCATTCCCTCCCTTCCTCTCCTCTCCCCTCCTTTCCCTTTCATCCCTCATCCGCCCTACCTCTTCTCACCATCCTTAATTCCCTCTCTCGTTCTTCCTCACCTTTCCCTTTTCCCTCCATCTTCCTTCTCCTCCTATACCTCATCCAGCCCATTGTCTCTCCCTCCTCTCTCCTCTTTCCACCTGCTCTCATTCCCTTCCTCGTTATTCCTCACCTCCCCCCCCCCCCCTCTCTGTCTTTCCTTCTTTCTCTTTTCCACTTCTTTCATTCTCCCTTTCTTTCTCACTCATTCTTCCGCTCTCTCAAGATCAATCTCTTTCTCTCTTTCTCCTTTCCCTTCATTATCTTTCGTAAAAATCATAATCATGATGTGATATGTATATACATTAAAAAGAAAAAGGCATAGAGGGGTGATGGGAAGTTTCTGAAGAATTGGTAAGAGAGAGAGAGTGGGCGTCTACACGTGATTGGAACACATGTGTGCGTGAAATGAATAAATAAATAAGTAAATAAAAAGTAAGTGACAGAGAGGAGTGCAAGGATGAACGCCATCGAGCGCGAGAGCAGGTGTGAACGCGAACTTCTTGAAGCTATCGAACTTCTGTAATGCTTGTACATGTATTTTTTAAAAATCAATGAGAGATTAAGCGAACGAGCGATTAGGCGTGAACGATACCTTCCAACTAACGAATTTCCGACTCAAATCCATAATTTTCACGTGTGTTAAAGTAATATTAAGGGTGAAGATAATAATAATGAAATAGAGGCCTCCTTACCTACCGTCCAACCTTTCCTAGACAAAGACAGCGTCCTCGAACACATATTGAATCTAACCAACCATGCAACAGAGGTAACAGTTCTAGCGCAGAAGGGGCCATATTCGAAGGACAACCTCTTTCCCCTGTCATCGTAAATCGGTCTGCGGATAGAAAAAAATAAATGTGAGGAAAGTGAGAATCAGTGATGGAATTAACTATGCTCAAAGGAAGTAATTTTATTATCATTTAAAACTTAGAGAGAGAGAGAGAGAATTTGCGAGAGAAGGGAAGAGAGATGTGATGAATATCCCTATATGCAAGAAACGTTTCTTTTGTTTTAGCCCACAGGTACAATGCGCGCCCTAGTGGTCTTCGGGGTAATGTCGGTGGCAGGATTTGGCTCTCCTGTCCTTCTGATGGGCACTCACAGGCACGTGGCACTCCCAAGTACCTCCGTGGCTTTTCAGCGAATTGGGGCAACGTCAGAAGGTAAATCATGTACTCAGTGATCTTCATTTAATTATTTTATCATTTCATCTACTCTCTCTCTCTCTCTCTCTCTCTCTCTCTCTCTCTCTCTCTCTCTCTCTCTCTCTCTCTCTCTCTCTCTCTCTCTCTCTCTGTGTGTGTGTGTGTGTGTATGTGTGTCTTTCTGTCTACCTATTCTACTATTTATAGATCTTTATCTTCTCTCGCTTTCTTTCTCTCTCTAAGTATAGTTTTTATAATGTTACCTGATCTCTCAGTAAATCGTAAGTGGAAAAGACTGGGCATGTTAAGTGAATTAACACATAAAAGAGGGTCATGGAGAAAACAGATGCCACAAAGGGCCTGTCGTAGGCTAGAGCACTAGAAAAAAAGAAAGAAAGAAAGAAAAAAAAATATATATGAATATATATATATATATATATATATATATATATATATATATATATATATAAATATATGCGTGTGTGTGTTCATTAGTTTCTTTTACTACTCACTACGTCATTCTTCCTTCCAGGAAAATGTACAGATCACTGTGCCCGCGAACCAGTTTGTACGGCCTACACAGTGCAGAAGGAAGGAGGTAAGTACACATCACAAGGCTTCCTGTTTCGGACGCACTTCGTGCTCGTATGAATGATATGGCTCCTTAATCATTCCGACTGAAAGAAATTCACGCTGGCCAAAAATGTTTACATCCACTATAAATTTCCCTTATCGCATGGTTCCAATAGTCAGTGTGCTGCCTCAGTACAAAGCTTGAAATAAATTCAAATGCGTCTGTCAGTACGGTGTATTGAGATAATAAGAATGTTTTAAATCTTCCATATCTGAAAATGTTCACAAATCAATTATTTAAAATTTAAGCAATAAGACGACACAATAATTTTATTCATAATAATGCAGCATGCATATGTAACACTTATAAAAAAAGAAAAAAAAACAACATGTGATTCACATTTCCCGAAAATACATCCATCTCCACGTATTTGTAACCAATATGGTTGAACCTTATATACACATCAAAGATCAGCAGTTATTCTATCAGACAGTTTGTTACATCGTAGTTATTCTTAGTTGATATAATATTGATATTGAATAGTTAATAAAACAGAAAGTATAATTTAATATCCATAGCAATGTTACCTGCTAACATTTACTTATTACAAATGTATTAATACTTGATAGTGAAATCTAGTTTGGTGTATAAGCTGCTAGGCTCAGGTAAGAAAATCTAACTACAGGTTATTAAACTTTTTATTTGCATTATATTTTCATGGCTAATTTCTACGCTTCTGTGAAATATGATAAGTTTAAAAGTAAAAAATGATACGTTCACGATTATATTTGGTTGACTTGGCTCACTGTCACCGGCACTGCATGTCTACCTGCACTGTCCCAAGGGTATTTCTTCCATATAAAGATGCCTCTGCGACTGCTTAGTCAACAATGTGGTTATTACTAGCTACTACCTATATATTTCTGGTTTCACTTTTCATTACCGTTACCATTGGTATGGACATTATGATGATAGTGATAATAATAATGATGATAATAATAATAAGAAGAATTATTATTAATTATTATTATTATTATTAATTATTATTATTATTATTATTGATTATAATTATTGTTATTTTAATGTTAGTGAAACTAATTTTGACAATAATAATAATAAAACAATAATAATAATAGAAAATAATAATAATAACAGTTAGAGTAATTAAAATGAATATAATTTTGATAATAACAACAATAATAAGGATGATGGTGGTGATGAGCGTTATAATGATGATGATGATGATGATAGTAATAACAAATATAATGACAGAAATCATAATATTCATAATGAATGATGATAGTCATTGATCTTATAGTAATAATAATAAAAACAATAATGATAAATCATATCAATGACAGTAGTGATACTAATGATATTTATTATCATATTATTAGTAATGACAGTAATAATAGTATTAATAATAATAATAATGATAATAATAACAATCATAAAAATGATAATGATAACAGCAATTACGATAATAATAATAATGACAGTAATGATGACGATGGTAGTTATCATGATAATATTAAGGATGAAAATCACAAAGATAAAAAATAATACTACCACTACTAATGATAATGATGATAATAATTGAAACAACACTAATGGTAAATGTAATGATAATAATAATACAATAATAATAATAATAATGATTGACGACACTATTAGAAATAACTGTAATAATAATGATGATGGTGATGATAATGATAATGATGAAGATGATATTGATGTTGATGATTATAATGTAATAACGTAATGTTGATAATAATAATAACTATAATAAAATGGTAATAACAACAACAATGCCAATAATGAGAATAAAGATAATGATAATAATAATAATGTTCATCATGACGACAATGATAATAATAATGATGATGATAGTGATTATACTAATCTAGAATATGAAAGGAATTGGCTAACCAAGCGAGGTTAGGAAAGATAAGTAATTGATAGTTAGATAGGTTAGATAGATAGATAAATAGATAGATACACGAAAATAAGAACATTATAATAAATTATGTATAGTCTATGAAGGCGGACATATACATGAACTGTATCCTTACATAAATACTTCAATAGATTAATACAACGTCAAGCAACTTGCAGATGAGTTCAACTGTTACTTCGCAACAACGGAAATAGATGATGCCCTTCTTCTGCCTGACACGTCTGCCTTCACTCACTACAAAATGGGTTAGTTTGATTTTGTTTTACATTTTTCTTACTCTTATTCAGTAATTTGAGACGATACTTTTGTTTGTTCTTATCAATATTATTATTGAACTTGCTAGTATCACTTATTCTCTCCATTTTTCTTTTTGTTATGTTATATTATAATTATCCTCACGATCGTCGGAATTACCCTTATTCTATAATCATCATCCTAATCATCATCTTCTGACCTCATCTTCATCATTCTTATAAGAATACACCATTATGGTTATCCTCATCCCCAATGTTATTACTGTGATTATTGTTATTTCCGATATTAGACTGACCATAGATATACTCTTATTAATATTAGCTCTACCAATATCACCATAAGCAGTACTACTGCTACTGTTTTACAATATAGGTAATATTAGTAGTAGTATAACTATCCTTATTATCATAGTTGGCATCGTTCTTGAACTTGTAACTACCAGTATCCCATATATTGATTACTATTATCATTATCGGTGTTTTATTTTCATCATATCGGACTATCACAAATTAATTAATCATACCTACATTCTGCTATCATCATTATCAATTATATCACCATTCATAAAACAGGAATTGCCGATCGAGGAAATTTTCTCCCAATGCAAACCCAGAAGTTAGTATGGCAACACATGCAAATAAGAAGCAGAAGCACAGCATTCAACACCAATTGGCTCATAAAAGATAATAAATACATAAACAAATAAAATATAGAGTAAATAAATACGTACATCAGTAAATGGATGGGGTGTATACAGAACATTTTGGTAAATTAATTCAGAAACACCAACCTGATTTGCTTTAAGATACCAGTAGCAATTCAATATTAAAGTATATGAAAAATCATTAATTGTATGTCAATGTAAACCGCAAATACGATATGTTGTGTTATATCTTACAACTAAATGAGATTTAAGTCGATGCTATACACTGGATGTGAAAGAAGTACTTAACGATAAGTAAGACAAACGTTTTTCATATAAAATTTCAATGCAATATGTAGAATAAAAAAAAAAAAAAAAAAAAAAAAAAAAAAAAAAAACTAATAACAACAGCTTCTACTGCAACAGGAAAACCAGCTTTGGCTGCAACAGCAACAACAACTTCAAATACAACCGGAAACCCAACGTCGACTGTAACAGCAACAACAACTTCAAATACAACCGGAAACCAAACGTCGACTGTAACAACAACAGCAACAACAACAACAACTTCAACAACAACAACAACTTCAACAACAACAACAACTTCAACAACACCAACCACCTCAGCTATAGGTTTGCACATTTACCGGAGGATACTCAAGACGGGATGTCATTTCACGTATCCTGTCAGCCAGCATAAGCAATTTGTAGAGGTTTTGAAAATATATGGGATGGTCATATACTGGTTATGTATTTCTTTATTAATATGCTCAAATACCATCAGATTAGCGACTATTTACTTATGATTCACATGTCTTGTCAATTAATTCCAAAAATTGCCAGATTTTCTTTTCTTTTCTTTGTACTTAACGATAAAGTTCTTTATCTTCTGTCCCAAGTCTCAAGATTGTTTGTCACCAACCATACCACAAGAGGTGATTATGAATTGCAAAATCAAACGTGTCATAGTGAAAACGGAGAGCCAGCCATACTGAGGACACAGGCAATGGTAGATCAGCTGCTGCAACTGTATGGTAATCGTAAGTATGTTTTCTACAAATGTAAGCAGACAGTGCATGCGTTCAGGAGAATACACATATGCGCGTTTGAGAATATTTTCCTATATTCGCTTGTTGTATATATGTATATACTTATACCACACACGCACGCATATGCACGCACACACACGCACACACACATACACACACACACACACACACACACACACACACACACACACACACACACACACACGCACACGCGCACACACACGCACATGCATACATACATATATATATATATGTGTGTGTGTGTGTGTGTGTGTGTGTGTGTGTGTGTTATTGTATGAATGTATGTATGTATATACATATTATATAATATATATATTTTATTTATTATATAAAAGAACTGCATCTTATCCTTTCTTCCTTAAATAGCTATTCTCCAAGGGGCTTGCTAATACACACATATATTTATATATACATTATATATATATATATATATATATATATATATATAT
>NC_061829.1:43243165-43245665 GCF_019202785.1 Penaeus chinensis
TGCCAACTGTACCCCATGATCCAGTGCAAGGATCTGTTACAAAAGGCATCAAGACGAGATTCCTAAGCCCAAGATAGTGTCCAAGTTTCGCTACCATATAGTAAAACTGACAGTATCAGGGCCTTGAAAACACGTAGCTTGGTCCTTCTGCACAAGTACCGGTATCTCCCAGTACTCTTGTCGAGAGATTTCATGACCCCTGCTGCCAGGCCAATCTGGCTACTGACTTCCTGGTCTGACAGCCCAGAGTCGTGAACTGCACTACCGAGGTGTATATATAAATCTGTATCTTTGATGTTTTCACCTCAAGCACGTACCGACTGCACAGGGTCTCCTAGTAGGCCCCCAAAATCCTTGATCTTGGTTCAGGAGACCTCTAGCCCCAGGGGCTTTGCTTCATTGCTAAATGCATCAAGAGCCGCCACTAGGGTTTCCAGAGATTCAGATAGAATGGCAACATCATCAGCAAAGTCAAGGTCTGTAACCTTGATATTGCCCAGAGTTGATCCACAGTGACTTTGGACAGTAGCCCTATGCAGTATCCAATCCATGCAAGTGTTGAAAAGTGTTGGTGCAAGAACACAGCCTTGCCTCACTCCTGAACTAATAGGGAAGAAGCTCGACAGGCCCCCACCACACTTTACAGCACTGTCAGTGCCTGTATACAGGTTTGCTATTAATCCAACAATCCTTGTTGGAGTTCCTCTTAGCCTCAGGATCTCCCAGAGTGATTCGCGATGCACCGTATCAAACACCTTCTTGAGGTCAATGTAAGCTGTAAGCAGCCCACGTCCGAACTTACGACGGAGCTCTACGATAACTCGAAGCGCCAGGATACGGTCTATTGTGGACTCACCAGGAGTGAATCCAGATTGCTCCGGCCTTTGATGCCTCAGCAAGTTGTCTCTTATACGTTTCAGTAGGATGTGTGCGAGTACTTTGCCTGGTACACTGAGTAGTGTAAAGCCTCGGTGATTGCTGCAGTCCCACCGATCCCCTTTCCCCTTCCAGAAAGGGATGACCACACCCCTCAGCAAGTCAGGGGGAATGGTACCAGTCTGCCAGATGTCAGACAGGACTGCATGCAAGCCACTTCTCCAACAGCCTTTAACAATTCAGCTGGGATGCCACAAACACCTGCTGCTTTACCACTCTTTAGCTTGGAGATCGCCCCCCTAACTTCAGTCAGGGAGGGTGGATCCTTGCTGATGGGTGGGTCTGGCAGAGGAATCTCAACATTACTTGCATCCATGTTTACTGTTGGTGAATCAACCTGCTACAACTGCTCAAAATACTCAGCCCAACGCACACACACTCCATCATTCTCTGAGATTATCTGGCCATTTGCTGAGCAGACTAAAGTTGTCTGTGAGGAGGGCTTTCTCAAGGCTTGGTAGGCAGGACGAAGGTCATCTACTAGGAAATGGCTTTCGACTTCCTCTGCAAGATTACTGATAAACTGTTCCTTATACCTTCTCAACAGTGACCTAGTCCTGCGCACCAGAAAACGGTGCAAGTTGACAATAGTGCAGCAAAACAAGCATCTGTGGCTTCCAGTGTCTCCTGCGAGATGGAATTCTCTCTTGCTCTTGGGCGTTCACCAATGGATTCTTGAGCTGCATCAAGCGTTTCACGCTTGAAGGTATCTCACAGAAGAACAGGGTCTGTCAAGCTCTCGAATGCTGTGAGACGACCAGAGATAGCCTCAGCAAACCCCGGGTACACTCGTCCTCCCTCAATCTGTCCAAATGAAACACCCTAGGGTGTTCATTTGGGCATCGGGGGATTCTAAAGTGGACCCGGAGAGTAGCCACAACTAATCTATGATCAGTTCCACAGAACTCGGTGCTTCGATACAACCTGCAATTCTGGAGGATCCTCCATCGAATGGTAATGAGGATGTAGTCGATCTCATTAGCCACACTACCTGTATTGCTGCACCAACTCCAACGATGCTGGTCAGAGCGCTGATACCAGGAGACAGAAATCCTCAATTTCTGGGACCTAGCAAAGTCACGGAAAAGGAGGCTATTCTCGCTGCAAGCATCAGCTCCTGAGCCATGAGGACCGACAGCCAGCTCGTTCACAGCCGGATACCGCATTGAAGTCACCCAGAACAATACGAATATCTCGCCAAGAAAAACTGGTTGTCACCTCAAGTTTATATACATCTGTAGGAGCGTATACAGCAATAAGAGACATGAAACCAAGTGAAAGCTTCAGTCTCAATACCATAATACGCTCATCGTCTGGAGTTACCTATACTACCGAGGGTTGAAGTCTGCTGGAGATGGCTTTGGCTACTCCCTGGAGATGGTGGCCATCGCTGCGGCCCGACCAGTAATAAGTGTAGCCACCCACACTAATCTTGCTGCTGCCAGATCTTCTCACCTCCGAGAGAGCACCCACCTCAACTCTCAGCTCCTTCAATTCCCTCAACAGTAGTGGTAACTGATCGTCCTGTCTCAAGGAATTGATGTTCCTGTATGAGGTCTAACCT
>NC_061829.1:43253165-43255665 GCF_019202785.1 Penaeus chinensis
TAATAAAGGAAGCTGCACTTCAAATAGGCGGTAAGAACGTCAAACAAAACTCCAGTAAGCTCTGATAGAAACTAAAGAACTTATGCAAAAACGTAGGGTCATGAAAGCATCGTCAAATAGGGACAAAATAGAATTAGCTAAACTAACAAAAACTTTAAACAAAAAGAAGAGAGAAGATGTACGGAAATTCAATACTCAAATAATAAATGAAACAGTGATCTCAGGTGCCAGTATGAAAACAGCTAAGAGGAGACTAGGAATAGGGAGAAATCAAATATATGCAATAAAGAAACCAGACGAAGATAAAAATGAAATCATAAGAGAAAAGGAAAACTTTTACAGGGATCTATACAACGCAAATGAACAGCCACGGATAGAAGCGAATGCGGTAACTAGAAGAGTACCTAACATCACAACAGAAGAAATAAAGAGAGCACTTAAAGACATGAAGAGAGGGAAAACAGCAGATGAAGACGGTATTAGTAAAGACCTTGTAATAGACGCAGGAGAAATTGCAACAGTGAAACTAGCCAATCTTTTTAACAAATGGAACAATGCCGAAAGCCTGGAAAAAGGCAACAATTATTTTGATTCATAAAAAAGGGGAGAGAAGGGATCTAAAAAACTACCAACCCATAAGTCTCCTTTCAGTTACTTACAAATTGTTCACTAAAATCATCACAACTCGCATCTCTGACAGTCTGGATTCTAACCAGCCTAGAGAACAGGCAGGCTTCCGCAGTGGATTCTCAACAACAGACCACATACACACGCACCGAAATAAGAGAAAAAATAAACGAATATAGGAAACCCCTGTGTATGGCATTCGTTGATTACGAAAAGGCATTTGACTCTGTACAAATACCATCAGTACTAGAAGCTATTCGAAGACAGGGAGTAGAGATATATTGTAAAATATTAGAAGATATATACGAAGATGGGACAGCAACTATCAAGCTCCACACAGAAACCAATAAAATCCCAATTAAGAAAGGTGTTAGACAGGGTGATACCATCTCACCAAAACTGTTTACAGCTTGCCTTAAGGAAATTTTCAAGAAGCTAGAATGGACTGGGAAGGGTATCAAAATCTGCTAATGAAATGAAGCAACTAATAAATGAGCTGCATAGAGAAAGCCTGAAAGTCGGACTTAGGATGAACAAGAAAAAAACCAGGATCATGTTCAACAGTAGCGTTCAATTCGAACAGATACATGTTCAAGGTGAAGCGCTAGAGGTGGTAGACAAGTATATATACCTAGGGCAACTCATACAGACAAACACTTCTAGCGAAGAGGAAATTAAGCGACGCATCAGTCTAGGCTGGAGCGCCTTCGGCAAACACAGTAGCATACTAAGAGGCTTCTTGCCATTATGTTTAAAAAGAAAAGTCTTTAACCAATGCATTCTCCCAGTTATGACCTATGGATCAGAAACATGGACTACAACCAAATTACTGGAGAGGAAATTAATAAGTGCCCAAAGAGGGATGGAGAGGTTGATGCTGGGAATTAGTCAAAGAGATCGGATGAGGGCGACGTGGATCAGGGAACTGACGAAAGTTGAAGATATACTCGGGAGCATCAAAAAGAACAAATGGTAATGGGCAGGTCATATATGTTGGAGACAGGACAATAGCTGGACAAAGAAAGTAACAGACTGGATTATAGATAACATAAAGAGGCCAAGGGCCAGACAAGATGGTGCGACGAAATAACGAAATATGGGGGCCAAAACTGGAAGCAAAAAACGCAAGAGAGACAAAGATGGAAAAGATTGGGAGAGGCCTACGTCCTGCAGTGGATTGACCCAGGCTGATGATGATCTGGTATATATATATATATATATATATATATATATATATATATATATATATATATATATATATATGTATGTATATGTATATATATGTATATATATATTATGTATACACACACACACATATATACATATATAAGTGTGTGTGTGTGTGCACATATTATGTATATATATATGCATATATATATGTATATGTACACACACGCACACACACACACACACACACACACACACACACACACATTTATACACCAATACCCAACCTTCCTTTCTCCTGCAGAGGAGCCTGACCCCGTCCTCCCTCAAAGTAGCAGAGAAGAAAAACGACTTTCCTGAAATATAGTCCCCAAAAAGCACGGCCATCGGGATCTCTCAGGATCATCAGAAAGACATTATCGGATCCAGTTAACGTAGGATCAACGGAGTAATTTCGAGTAGGATTAAAGGATTTCTGAGACTAAGCGGCAGTCAGTCGGGCAACGAGAAGGATGCTTATTTTTATAATGAATTATAACGGCTCTTAAGAGGACAGGGAGCCAGTACAAGCATAGGACGGCGAAAGGAGTCAATTCAGCAGCTGCGGAAATTATTATTGCTTATTCGTTTATTTACCAGGATTCTTATATTCTGTAAAACGATCGGCAAACGTAGCCTTCCCCTTTGGAAAACAGACACTTATAAA
>NC_061829.1:43270665-43273165 GCF_019202785.1 Penaeus chinensis
CGCACG
The DNA here is from genome assembly GCF_019202785.1 of Penaeus chinensis. Taxonomy (NCBI): domain Eukaryota; kingdom Metazoa; phylum Arthropoda; class Malacostraca; order Decapoda; family Penaeidae; genus Penaeus; species Penaeus chinensis. The sequence continues at coordinate 43,270,672 of NC_061829.1, forward strand.
ACAAGCATCTGTGGTTTCCAGCGTCTTGTTCTTGGGCGTTCACCAATGGATTCCTGAGCTGCATCAAGCGTTTCACGCTTGAAGGTATCCCACATAAGAACAGGGTCTCTCTGGCCCTCGAGTGCTGTGAGACGACCAGAGATAGCCTCGGCAAACCCCCGGGTACACCCGTCCTCCCTCAATCTGTCCAAATTTAACACCGGAGAGTAGCCACTACTATTCTATGGTCAGTTCCACAGAACTCGGCGCTTGATATACCCTGCAGTTCTGGAGGATCCTCCATCGAGAGCTAACGAGGATGTGGTCGATCTCCTTGGCCACTCTTCCAGTATCGCTGTACCAAGTCCAGCGAAGCGGGTCAGAACGCTGATACCAGGAGCCAGAAATCCTCAATTTCTGGGACCTAGCAAAGTCACGGAAAAGGAGGCTATTCTCGCTGCCAGCATCAGCTCCTGAGCCATGAGGACCGACAGACATCTCATAGCCAGCTCGATCACAGCCGGATACCGCATTGAAGTCGCCCAGCACAATACGAATATCTCGCCGAGGACATCTGTCTGCCACAGATGCAAGTTTGGCGTAAAACATCTCTTTCACCTCAAGTTTATATACATCCGTAGGAGCGTATACAGCAACAAGAGACATGAAGCCAAATGAAAGCTTCAGTCTCAATACCATAATACGCTCATCGACTGGAGTGACCTCAACTATCAAGGGTTGAAGTCTGCTGGAGATGGCTATGGCTACTCCCTGGAGATGGTGGCCATCGCTGCGGCCCGACCAGTAGTAGGTGTAGCCACCCACACTAATCGTGCCACTGCCAGGTCTTCTCACCTCCGAGAGAGCAGCCACCTCAACTCTCAGCTGTTTCAATTCCCTCGATAGTAGTGGTAACCGATCGTCCTGTCGCAGGGAACGGATGTTCCAAGCCCCCACCCTGACAGTCCGCCTGAGGTCTAACCTCGGGCAGTCACTCCGGGTGGGCGTCACCTCTGCCACCCCTACCGACGCCGCCCCATATAGAGGAGGTTGGCTGGCTGCAGGTCCCATAATCCGCCTGCAGGGATCCCTGGGGCTTTCCCCCACAAGCAGCAATATAAATATAAATATACTTATATATATATATATATATATATATATATATATATATATACACACATTCAATTGTCAACTACGTGTTATAGTATTGTAGGAGAGAAAGAGTATGTATGTGAAATATCAAACCAATTATTCTAAATAAAATATTTAACAACTTCATGTCTTCCACACACACGGACATAAATTGATGAAATTTCAATTTATTTACTACAGCCCTAGTACGCTTTTGCATCCAGTTAATGTTTATATTTTCCTTTCATTGGATCAGTATTTGGATCTGATGAAAAGAAAATACTCAGATCACTTTATTGTTTCATAAACATATGAAGACTTTCTGATGAAGGACAAGTACGTCAATTTTATGATAAATAAAAGTAGAGAGCGAGTGTATTGTCTTTTTTTTTCAGAATGAACAATATATGTTTTCAAGATATCGGATATGTAACACGTAACAGGAGCTAGTTCTTAACCTTTTGATATTCACCCTCTCTAGAAATACCCAGCGAGTAGTTGCTCGAGGAGAAACAAACACATGTATTTTCTCGTGGGTGTTAGTAAGTGTATAATTATATATATATATATATATATATATATATATATATATATATATATATATATACATATCGTGTTCATGTGTGGTGGTTTGGTTTGCGAAGTTCTAGCTTCGCCCGGGCCTTCTAGATATGGCCCGGCCTGTGTCAGCTTTTTACGGCTGTCTCATTGAGTTGTCTGACACTCGGTGCTTACCGTGGTGGCGGGATTGCCAGCAAGCGCTCCTGCCGCCATGGTGTAAGCATTTCGCATAGCCTCTTTACCAGCACGGCGGCTGTTGTAGGCGGTCCATGTCTCAGGAATTGTGTATGGTCACAATTTTCTAGGTAGTGGACCATTCATCGCGTTCGACTGTTGGGATAATCTGCCATGCACAGTGATAACCTAGGCGCATTCTGTGAAGAATGACTTCGGTACCTCTGTTGCTTACTTCAGAGAGTGCCAGTGGTTCATAGCCTGTGGCGTCTGAGTACCAGCTGGCTGAGGGGGAGGTTCTCGTTTCCTCTCTGTGGAGCTGACGTACGAAGGTATGACCGACCAAGGCACACTTCTCCATAAGTAATTTTCGGCTCGGTTTTATCGTCATGGGATTTGGGGGCATACCCCTGCCAGCGACGGCTAGTCTGTCAGCAAGATCGTTCTCTCTGATGCCGATGTGGCTTGGGACCCAGTTGATGATAATTCTTCTACCCTGAGCAAGAATTTTCTGTGCCATTGTGAGAATCGTGGGCAGTAGGTAGATGTTGTCTGTGGGTGAGCTGTGCTGAAGACAGTCAATGGCTGCCCTGGAGTCTGTGTGTATGACCACGTGTCCTTCCCTTAGGGACGCGTGGCCTAGGGCTCC
>NC_061829.1:43303165-43313165 GCF_019202785.1 Penaeus chinensis
ATCTCCTCCAGGAGGAGGAAGAACCAGGTCAAGTTTCTACAAGACTGCTTACACGAGCAGGTAAGTCCCCCTTCTTTTGGCCAGTATTTTTATAGTTCTAGATTAGGCATTCCTTTTTCTGATTGTGAACGTCACCGTTTATGCGATAGTATCCGTTGCGCTAAATTAGATGTCGATGATGCGTTTCTTCAAGTTCGTAAGTGTCTTAGAATGCTTAGAGAAGTCACCCCTGCTCAGTTTATTGACGACCTTTTAGCCATTGCAGCGCGTAGATCTTCCTTTGAAAGCGAACGTCATAAAAGATCCCTCCACAATAAACTCATTAATCTTTGTTCACGTAGCGCGTGGTGTAAATTTTCGCTTACTGACTCGGTCGTAAACCTATCGTCTTATTCCCTGTCACGTTATGAAACCGAACTTTTAGGCTTTGGTTTATCGTTTGCTACCAAACCCGGCGCTAATCATTGTTTAGATTATATTAAAGGTCTTGATAGTTTCATTGCGAAGCATAACAAATCCTCGTTGAAAGATCTTAGCTACCTCAAAGGTGTTATGTTAAATCCGATTCTTGATTTATTTGACGATTTTAAAGGCTTACCCCGACGTTATTTTTTGGCCACCAAATCACTTAAACGCAATTTGGACATTATAATTACCAAAGCCGACAAAGGTAATAACGTTGTTATACTTGATAAATCAGATTATATAAGCAAAGCTCATTCCCTCCTGAACGACGACTCAACGTATCAAAAACTGCGCTCTAACCCTTACCCATCAGTCACGGAATCTTTTCGTAAAAACCTCAGGCGTATTGCTGCTAAATGTCCCGACCCCAAATTTTTCGATCGCTTTAGAACGATTAATCCCTCCATTCCGTATTTTTATGGCCTTCCTAAAACTCACAAACAGGGTGTCCCTCTAAGGCCTATAATTTCGTCTTGCAACTCAGTTACCCGTCCTTTAGACTCTTGGCTAGCGAGGGTTCTATCTCCTTTTATGGGATCATTCTCTGATAGTCATATTAAACATTCTATGGATTTCATGGATAAGGTTAGAAACTTGCCGACGCACGGTAAGAAATTAGTGAGTTTTGACGTAGATTCCTTGTTCACTAATGTCCCGCTTGACGATGTGCTAGATTTCCTTGAAAGAAAACTTTATTTATCTCATGAGAAGATCCCTATTCCGGTCAATTGCTTTATCGAGCTCATCCGTTTGTGTGTCTCGAATAATGTCTTTATTTTTGACGGCGGATTTTATAAACAAATCAATGGTATCGCGATGGGAAGTAGCTTAAGTCCGGTGCTTGCGAATTTATATATGGAGTTGTTTGAATCTGAACTCCTTCCGTCTATTCTCCCTCCCGACACGATTTGGTTTCGTTATGTTGATGACATTTTTTCTTTGTGGCAAGTAAACCGTTTAGACTTTGACGATTTTTTCGGTAAACTCAATAACCTCGCGCGTACTATTAATTTCAAAGTTGAATGGGAAGATTCAGGTAAATTGCCTTTTCTCGACGTCCTTTTATTCAATGAAAATGGCACGCTTAAATTTTCGGTTTACCGTAAACCTACACACACCGCCAATTACCTTCATTTTTTCTCGAATCACCCGTTGTATGTTAAGAAGTCAGTAGTCTCGTCCATGTTTCTGAGAGCATATAGGATTTGTGATAATGAATTTATCGATCGAGAAATTGACGTCATATTTGATACATTCTCTAAATTAGGATACCCTCGATTTTTCTTAAAGCAAGCTCATTCATCTGCGAGATGGAAGTTTTACACTCATACCCGTAATACTCAACAGGATAGTGACAATAATCTTTTAATCATTCCATATAACCCGTCCCTCGATGAAAAAAGACACATGTTTAAAGGCGTTGGAATTGATATTGTTTTTACTTACCCGAACACGTTGCGTAATAGTTTGGTTAAACACAATGCGACTAGTGGTGCTCTGGGGACTTCTCCCGGTATTTATACTATACCCTGTAATGTTTGCCCAAAATTTTACATAGGTGAGACCGGCAGAGCTTTTGAAAAAAGAATAAGTGAACATAAACGTGACGTCAGATATGCTAGAGAATCAAATGCGTGTTTCGTTCATTTGCGTGATGAAGGTCACCAGCTTAACTGGAAAAACGCGAAATTAATTCATAAATCAGCTAACTCGTACGAAAGGAAAATGTTAGAATCTCTATTAATTAGAAAAATGCCTAATTTTAACTTGAGTGCTGGTCAATGGGGCTTGGATGACCTTACCTCCTCGTTAGTTAGCAAAGCCTTCCCCAGACTCTTCGACCTTGACCCTCGTCCTGAGACCTGAGTCTACTCGTTCGTTCTGTCTCTCAATCACTATATATTCTTGTCAAAATTCTCTCCTTGTATCCATTTTGGTTTATCATTCGTCTGAAGAGGAACTCGTGAAGAGTTCGAAACGTTACATTTCAATTTTATTTTATTTTCTTACTGTGGCGGTTTTCCTTTCATGTATATATATACATATATATATATATATATATATATATATATATATATACATGCTCACACACACATATGTATATATACATACATATATATATATATATATATATATATATATATATATATATATATATTATTGTCAGGGTTCGTTTTAAGGAATCGGAGCGGTCAGGTCAACGGAAACACACCAGAGAAAAGATATACAAGGATTTAATGATACGGGGCACTATTTACACTATACACAACTGGATATTTACAAACAAACAGGGAGAGGATCCAGCGGAGCAGGCGAGGTCACATGGCGGAAGGAAGCACACACGTCAAAGTCATGGGACAACTGCTGAATTTCTTCTTCTTTATGATTTACGAAGTTCTAGCTTCGCCCGGGCCTTCTAAATATGGCCCGGCCTGTGTCAGCTTTTTACGGCTGTCTCATTGATTTGTCTGACACTCGGTGCTTACCGTGGCGGCGGGATTGCAAGCAGGCGCTCCTGCCGCCATGGTGTAAGCATATCGCACAGCCTCTTTACCAGCACGGCGGCTGTTGTGGCCGGTCCCTGTCTCAGGAATTGTGTATGGTCACAATTTTTTTAAGTATTGGACTAGTGTGGCGTTCGGCTCGCCGCAGTGCCTGCAGCATCTTTCATCGCGTTCGATTGTGGTAACCTAGGCGCATTCTGTAAAGAATGACTTCGGTACCTCTGTTGATTACTTCAGAGAGTTCTAGTGGTTCATAGCCTGTGGCGTCTGAGTACCAGCTGGCTGAGGGGGAGGTTCTCGTTTCCTCTCTGTGGAGCTGCCGTAGGAAGGTACGACCGACCAAGGCACACTTCTCCTTAAGTAATTTTCGGCTCGGTTTTATCGTCATGGTATTTGGGGGCATACCCCTGCCAGCGACGGCTAGTCTGTCAGCAAGCTCGTTCCCTCTGATGCCGATGTGGCTTGGGACCCAGTTGATGAAAATTCTACTCTGAGCAAGATTTCTCTGTGCCATTATGAGAATCGTGGTCAGTAGGTAGATGTTGTCTGTGGGTGAGCTGTGCTGAAGACAGTCAATGGCCGCCCTGGAGTCTGTGTGTATGACCACGTGTCCTTCCCTTAGGGACGGGTGGCCTTGGGCTCCCATGATTGCAACTGCCTCTGCCTGTACCGAGGAGGCGTTGTCTGTTACCCTCATGGATTGCATGACGTCCCTTGCTGCAAAGCCGGCGCCTGCAGTGTGGCTCAAGGGATCGACCGATCCATCCGTGTAGTATGTTCTACTACCCGGAGGAGTGATGGCTGCAATGACCCTCTTGGCTTCTGCCTTTAGGCTAGGCATGGAGTATAGGCTCTTTTTCATTGACAGGCTCATTATGTTGAACTTTATCAGGCTCAGTGCCCACGGCGGGGCTTCGGCAAAGTCGGGGTGGGGGCAGTCCATGCCCTTAGCAAGAAGCTGTTCTTTGAGCTGATGTGAGACAGCCAGGAGTTGTTTGCAAAGAGCTCGTTGTTTTGTTCTAGTCATCTGACTAATTTTTGTCTTAGGCTTGTGTTCCTGATGACCTTTGACAGAAATTGTGTTGCCATTAGATCGATTCGTGAGTCCAGGCGGCGAAGGTTTGCCTCCATCAGGAGGTTGAGGACCTTCGTCCACCTCGGGGCACCCAGAATGATCCTGGCAGCTTCAATTTGGACTGTCTATAATTTGTCTGTGTGCTTTTTCTTTGGGGCAATTAGAGCGACTGAGGCATAGTCCACAATGGCCCGGACAACATGTACATAGAATGATCTTAATACTTTGTGTCTGGCCCCTATGCGTCTCCCAGTCATTGTTCTCATGACAGACAGTCTTGCTTTGGTTTGCTCGATCAGGTACTGGACCTCCTTCTGGAAGGAGAGGGTCCGGTCTATCCTTACCCCAAGGTATAGGTAGTCCTTGACCCATTCTAATTCCACTCCCTGAATTTTCAGTCTTGTGCCTTGAACTCTCTGTCTCAGAGCCATTGCTTTGGATTTAGCTTTAGTCCTTTCCTACAACACTCCTCAGATACGAGGTCCAGACAACGCTGGGCTTCGTTCTGGCTGCGTGGTCCAGTGGAGGTTATAACGAGATCGTCTGCATACAAGATGATCTTGCACCCTACTGGGAGGTTTATGTTAAGGATGCAGGACATTAAGGTGTTGAATAGGGCTGGACTGAGAACCCCACCCTGTGGCATTCCATTTTTGCGGCATGTGCTGCGATAGGTGATCCTGGAATTTGACATTGGCAGTCCTGTTCCTGAAGTAGTCACCTATCCAAGCCAAGAGCTTTCCTCTGATTCCCTTCTGGATCAGGCTTTCCTGAATGGCAAGCGGACTTGCCAGTTCAAAAGCCTTTTCCAGGTCAAGGAATACCACCACAGCTGGGCCCTTGCTGATTGTGTTTGAGAGCGTGGCTATGCTCTGTGCTGTGCCTATGCCCCTTGTGAACCCGTGGAGGTTTTTCGTGCGGGGGACCCGTTTTCCATTGGAGCCGGTTTAGTACCATTCTCACGGCCGTCTTGGCCAGGCAGCTGAGCAGAGAAATGGGGCGAACTTCCCCGGCTCCTTTGGTTTTGGGACAGGAACTATGATGGCCCTCTTCCAACTCTGGGGTAGAGTGAAAGCTTCCCAGGACTTGTTGATGAGTTGCAAGAGTGCACACTCACCTGCTAGTCCTAGGTGAGAGATATTGGGGTACGAGATCCCATCAGAGCCCGGGACTGTGTTGGAACTGGATTTGTAGGGTTTCCTTAGTTCCCTCAGAGAAATGATAATGTCTGAGTTATCGGGTTCGGCTTCCCTTTCTCTGATCTGAGCGTGTCTGTTTGGCTGTAAACGCTTTTGTCTTGCCGTCACCTCAGCTGGCAGACTGTTGCTGCTCGTTCTCGCAGAAAACACGTGCGCCAATCTGTTAGCCTCTGCTTGGGGGTCGTGATGCATGCACCTCGGAGTTAAGCGGCTGGTAGCTCGCTTGACCCATTGCCACAGCTCTGAAAGGGTGGTTTGGTGGTCGAAGGACTCACACCATTCCAGCCACTTTTCCTGCCTGACTCTGTTGGCAGTTTCCTTGGCATCAATGATAGCCTCCCTTAGGAGGGATAAGTTGTCAGGGGTTCTTTGCCTTTGGAATAGTTTTCGGCACATGTTCACCCTGTGGTTGACCTCTCTGATCTCGTCGTTGAAGTACCAGGCGTCTTTGTGACTTCTGGCCCCAGGCCGAGTTTTGGGTATGGTCAGTGAGGCTGCTTCATTAATGGCGTTTAGCAGGCTAGCTTTGTGGGGGATCATTGTATCTCAGACAGAGGGCCCAGGCGTTATGAAACGCCTGCCAGTTGACCTTGTCTGTTTTCCATCTTGGATTCGGTTTTGGGATTTCGGTTGGGCACCTCCATGAGGGTAGTTATAGTGCCGTAATGGTCACTTGTGACGGTCTCATCGACACACCTGCCAATCCTCCCCACCAGAGTCGCAGTGGCCAGGGTGAGGTCTAGGACCCCTCCTCTGACGTGCGTTGGCTCTTGGGTGTTGAGGAGAGCGATCTCAGGGAATGTCTCTAGCACGTCGGCTATGTGATAGCCGGCCGCATCCGGTGCCCGGCAGGGAGCCAGGATGGGGTGGTGTGCATTGAAGTCTCCCCCTATGATCACTCGGTCGTGTGCAGCAGAAGCACAGACCTGGTTGATGTCTAAGCTTCTATAGCCTGGCCGGCTGTACACGTTGTACAGTTTGAGGGGCCCCCCGGCCATGTGAACCTCGACGGCAAGGGATTCATCGTCTCCACAGTGCGATGCATCGGCTATTGCAGACCAGGGGATTGTTGCTCTCACAAGGGTGGTCAAGTCTCTCTTGCCAGGTGTTCGTGGCAGTGTGAAGACGTGATACCCTGAGAAGCGAACAGTGTCCACTGCTAATGTCTCCTGGAGCATGTCAATGTCAATGTTCCTTGATCGCACTACTGCTTGGAGAAAGGCGTTCTTTGCAGAGAAGCTATTGATGTTCCACTGTAAGATGCTTAGATGGTGTGTCATGATGTTACTCCGACGATGTCTCTGATGTAACTATCACTGAGTCTGACAACTCCATTGTGAAGTCCTCGCTGGTTGAGGGCTCCTCGTCTGTTGTCAGGTCCACTGGGTGGGACGAGAGCCTTTGGTAGCTCTGACTTTGGTTGGTTTGGCTTTTCTCTCAGGCTTTTTCTTGGCTGGCCTTGCCTGGGCAAGGTCAGCTTGCTCTGGCTCTGGCTGCACAGATCCAGCCTGTTTTGGCTCTGCCTGTGAAGGCATGGCCTGGTTTGGAATTGGGAGGGGAGTCTCGTCCTGGGGTGAAGGTGGGGCTGGCTTTGCTCTATCCAGCTTTCTTCCCTTCAGGTGCTGCGACAGTCTGGGTCATTGCCGTCATGGCGACCGAAACTGCCTTCTCGGCCTCCTCACTCGACCTCCCCAGGGCTGTTGCTACTGCTGAGACAACAGCAGTCAACAGGAGTCATATCGTCCTTTTTGTTGGAGACATCCGGTGTTGGCTGGGGGGCGGCTTCCTTCCTCTTATGAGGTCAGGAGGCTTTTTCGCTTTTGTTCCTTCCCCAGACGTGGGTGCCTGGGGGGGCAGGAACAAAGTCTGGTCGCTTTTGAGCAACCTCATGTCGCCTGAGGGCCGCCTCTTTCCTGACAGAGCAAGTCAGGCTCCAGGCGTGATGCTTCTTGGCACAGTTGGGACATTTGGCTGTTGTGGGACTCTTTTCCTCTTTGTATGCCATAAGCAATACCTCTGTGTTGTGTGCCTTGCTACAGACACCACATTTAGGCTTGGCTGTACAGTTAGCCTGGTGGTGACCGTATTTCTGGCACTTAAACACCGAAGTGGTTCAGGCACATACGTTCGAAGGCTGTAGGTGCCCCAGTTACCCAGATCAAGGGTGACCTTTCATGGTCACCAGGATTTGCCTGGTTGGAGTCTTCCCCTTCGACATTCGGGAAGCCTGCACGACCTGTGGGTGTGAAGCGATCAGCTCCACATCGTACGAGACTGAGAAGCCAAGTAGTACCATCTTGGTTCTCTTATCGTTTCCCGGAGGAAATTCAGGGCAGCTTGATCTTTGGGCATTATGATCATGCCCTGATCTCGGGCGACCCGGATCGACAGCCGGATTTTCCATCGCAGCTCCAATGCCCTGACCAATTGGTAGGCATTGTCGAAGCTTTCGGGTTTAGCAGGCACTTTGAACTGGGCGAAGCGTTTAGGGGGTCCCAACTCTTCATCAGAGTCGGTCTCCGGCCTCGGACGCATCGGCCCGTCCTTTCGGCTTTCGGGCTTGTTTGTGGGGGCAGCAGCTGATACGGCTGGTTCAGCCTGCTCTCCCCTGTCAGTTGGGGAGGCTGTCTGAGAACTCAGGGGCCTCCCTGGCTTAGCTGTTGGCCTAGAGGGGCCAGCTCGCGAGTCAAGTTGTTTGACGATTCGGTGGACAGACCTATTGGCTTCGGTCTTGTCCACCTTAGCAGCAGGCGTGACAGTGTCATCCTGTGCATGGGGTTTCCTTTTGCCACCAGAAGGCACATATGACTTCATGGTGACTGCCCTGGTCTGGGCCTTGCACGGTTCGTCAACATTTTGATCAGTCTGTGGGGGGTGTTTGTTAATTTTATCCATATATTGGTAAGTGCTTCATCCTTTCAAGCCCCCACCCACCACAGAGTCCAACAAGGGGAAGCTGAGTGTCAGAACCAGTGTCTAACAGCAACAGGAGTGATAAGAGGATATACGCAGCCAATATCCATTGTGACAGTGTTCACGGACCATTGTGAGAACCAATGGCGGCATGACTGCTTGACCCTAGCCTCCCGGGGGAGACCAGCCGATTGACCCTGACCGGGCCAGGACCAGGCCGCCTTTCTTGCTGGAATAGAGGACCAAAGAGGCTAGCCGCAGGGCGTACTCGTTCACGGCATCGCTCAACCTCCAGGACTCCCGTCTCCACAGCGCACAAGGCTGCCACGCACAGCAAACGCGTGAGTAGGTGTAAACCCCTTGGGAGAGACCAGAGGGAGGGAGCTCTTGCACTTTTTCCAGGAGGTACTCTTATTCCTCTGAAACAACCACCCAAAGGTTGTTTCCCCTCAGTGAGGGAAGGAAGGTCTTGCACTTTTGCCAGGCAGTTCTTTTCATCCCTCTGGAGCAACCACCCAAAGGTTGTTTAACCTCACTAAGGAAGGAGAGGACCTGTATCTTTTCAAGGTGATTCCTCCTTCCCTCTGAGACAGCCACCCAAAGGCTGCTTCACCTCAGTGAGGGAAGAGGGGTCTTGTCCTTTTGCCAGCTGGTTCCTTTCATCCCTCTGAAGCAACCACCCAAAGGTTGTTTCACCTCAGTGAGGGAGGAAAGGACCTGTGTCTTTGTGAATTCCTCTTCCCTCTGAAACAGCCACCTAAAGGTTGTTTCACCTCAAGGAAGTTTCTTTAACCCTCAGAAACAGCCACCCAAAGGCTGATTCACTACAGCGAAGCTAACTTTCTAGGCGGTTATAGTGGCGGGACGTGAATTCGGTTCTGTCTAGCAGCAGCTATTTCGACAGAACCAGGCTGAGGGCCTGACAAAGGGAGGGGCTCCTACCTGCCTATTCATTCCTAAACGAAATATCTAGAGTGGCAGTCATCAGATGGTCTGCCATACCAGTCCCTAGTAAAAAGAATGGCAACTCTCTGTGCACCGTAAGGCAGGCCCCCCAGACACACCCTCCCCTGCGGGAGGTAAAGGTCTGCCCACGTCCGAGCACGAGCTCGAAGATGGGGTCCAGTTCACCAGAAGGTGCGCAGAGACTTATCCTAATGCCGAAAATTCCATAAAGGAAAGAATAGGCTACAGGGCACGAAGCTAATTACAAGTAAGCAATTAGCATCGCGGCAAATCATCTATGATCGAGGGATCACGGTAACCTTCGCTTTGTTCAGCTTAGCGCCAGCTGCTGCGCCACGTCGAACGCCTTTTCCGGTACGATCCTCCCAACGCTCTTAATTAGCCTCGTAAGGCTAATTCTCCGCAGGGAGAGAGGAGGTCCCCCCCTGGCGAGTGGGGAGAGAAGAGGGGAGGTCCTTTCTTGGCGAGTCCTGGTCCAGTGTTAAGTGGCGGAGTGATACTGAAAAAAAAAAAAAAAAAAAATCAATTTTTGACTGGTGCTCCTTTTATGTGTCCCGCCGATGTATAGGCCTCGTTCCCCACACAGTGAGCGAGCCAATCGCGAGAGGCCTAAGCCCGCCGCCCGGAGTGAGGTAAACACAGCCGACGGTCCAGAGCAATCTCGCAGTTGTGACAATTATAGAGAGAGAGAGAGAGAGAGAGAGAGAGAGAGAGAGAGAGAGAGAGAGAGAGAGAGAGAGAGAGAGAGAGAGAGAGAGAGATTTAAAGATATATATATATGTGTGTGTGTGTGTGTGTGTGTGTGTGTGTGTGTGTGTGTGTGTGTGTGTGTGTGTGTGTGTGTGATGTATATATATATATATATATATATATATATA
>NC_061829.1:43325665-43340665 GCF_019202785.1 Penaeus chinensis
CTCTCAATGTCGTATTGCTTCAAGTCAGACTCAGAATTAGTCAGAAATCCACCAACTTCACATAATTTTTCGTAATTAAAGGTCATAATAAATAGAACAAAAGGCTTATTCATTAGGAAATGGGACAGTAATGATAACAATCAGATTAGAAGTTATAGTAACTAGTATTAGTAATTTGTAGGGTGCGATAAATCATAATAGGTGTAAAGACCTGCAAAAACACAGAGTCTGGTGAATTGAGGGAATAAAAATGAAAGTTGTTTGAAAATTGTTTAGTCTTTAACCTTTGGTAGCTTCCAATAATGTTTATATTATTTTTTTGCCCAGTTTCCATTACTGTTAGTGTCATGTCTATATATCACTGATTTGTTTAGAAATTCTAACTGTATCTGAATATTCTAACAATATTTATCAACTGCAAAGACTGCTCTATGTTTTAAGGTGCTGGTGATATCTGCTGTGTACATAGAGTGAACTTACAAAATAAACCTTCTTTCGGATTCAGCATTAAAAGGCAAGATATCGGAGGACGATCGTCGGTAGGAACATTACCTTTAGAGAAGCTTTTTTTTCACCTTGATGGAAAATGTGCAAAAATTGCAATTTTGTGATAGATTTGTGCGCCGCCTAAAATGAAAGAGAAAAGACTTGAAAAGCTGGCATAATTATAGATAGTGTAATGTCTATCCACCATTTTGATAAGATTGCTTTCTGACACATTCAAATATCTTATTTGTTATTTACTATCATTATTCAATGCCTGTTTACTTTCCATGTTTCACCGCTGTAAAAGGTAGTTGCTCCCCAGTAACTATACCAAAAGGTGATTTGATACCCGGCAATCGACCTAGTCGACACTCCTTAACCTGCAACCTGAAAGCAGGAAAAAAATACTTTTAAACAGCACGCATTTTGCACAAGAGGAAAGTATGTGTCTGATGTTCATCAAACTGAAATCAGATTTTGGTCGTTTAAAGAGGATCTAAGGCGATTGGAGACGATAGGGTTTTCATGTTAATTGCGTGTCTCTGTACATGGATCCTTTTCTCTTCTTTTCTTTTCTATTTAATCAGTACTAGTCAGTAACCACAATTCAGAAGGATAAATCAAAAAGATATTAACAATATAACATACTGAAGAGACAAATACAAAATATATATATATATATATATATATATATATATTGGTACATCATAATGCATGTGTGAAAATAAGACGTCCCCGAGTTTTTCTCAACCCGTTGCTTGGGATAAATTACTCTAAGGAGGAGCCGATAGGTGAAGAAGCGTCGACCAGCTAATTTTCACTCCTTAATCAGCAAATTCCCAAAATCAATAAAGCCTGTAATACAAAACCTAGTATAAGAATATATTATAGTGTATACAAGCTCCACTTACTTTATTTAAAGTAAATAGGCTATTTAAGTAGGGAGCTTCTGAAACCATAAATTGCTCACGAGCGGTGTACCAGTGTTCACTCGAGCAAGAGTTAGGGCAAAATGGGCCTACTACCCCCGCAAGGATTTTACGCCATTGCAGTTCGATACGAATCATATATACATACATACAAACATACACACATGCATACATACATACATACATACATATATATTATAAAACAAAAGTACTTTAGATAATGATATTTAAGCGAGATAATTGTTAATATGTCAATTCTATCTAAATCCTTTACAGTCTCCATCCCTCCTTTTTTTTCTCCTAATCTTTCCTTCTATCCCCTTCCCTTTCGTGTTTTTTGTTCGTCCCTCTTTCCCTTAATTCTCTATCTCTAACATTATTAGAGTTAGTTGTTAAAAATATGTATTGCAGAAAATGTGCCATACTTTGTTACTAACAACGAAAAATATTAAATTATAAATTTATTAGTATCATTAAGTTGAAATAACGAGATGACTTTCTATTCAGCGTCAACCTATTACGAGAAATAAGTCATTATAACAAGCTGTAACTGTACGTGTACGAGGTGATCATTCGCAAATTCAAATAACACTGAGTTTAAAAGCTCCACAATGCTTGATGTGCATTCGTTTTCTGTTCAACTCAGGAAAAATACGTTAGACTCATTGCAGTTTATGTAGTTGCCGAGTGATCACTTCTATAGCCGATGAATCTGTTTCACAGTTCCCTGGCCAAAAGGGATTACTTATACGGCCTGGTTTTTAATGAGTTTGACACCACTCGCTTTGTCACTCTCTCTCTCTCTGTGTCTCTCCTTCGCTTTCTCCGTCTTTGTCTGTCTCTCTCGCTTTTTTTTTTTCCTTTATCTATCTCTTCCTCTGTCTCTGTCTCTTTTTCTTCTCTCTCTTATGTTCAGAAACTAAGTTACAAAAATACTCACGCATGTACTCGGACACATTCCTACAAATTGGTTAATTGGTAAAAGGAGAGAGGAATGTCCAGTTTTAAGTATTTTTGAGGAAATGTTTATACTCTTTACTCGGGTGTATTCTATCTTTTCTTTAAGTTGTTTAGTTGATTTTAATAATGAATACAATTATATATTCACAAATACACCTAGAGTTCTCAAAAGAAATCTGATGTTTTATTATAGTTGTGATTATAATTACTATCATTACCATTATCATTATTATCATCATTATTATCGTTATCATTACAATTAACTTCATTAATAATATTATTATAACATTATTTGATAAATTGCATGATTATTTTAGGGCTTGTCTTACTCTGTTCTGTACCCATAAAAAGTTTATATGCTAACGAAAAAAATAATACATTTCCACCATTGACATAAGTGATTTTTATTTTTATTTTATTTATTGTTTTTTTTATAAGAAATACAAGTAATGTTCTTAAGAGACAACATACCAATTAAATCAAGGTAAGGCTGGATAGATAAAATGACCACCCCTGACATGAAAGATAAAACCGAGCAGACAAAGACAAAGAGCATAAAACTCCATGGATGGGTTTTAGGGGGTACATGAGGATCAGATGACGATTAAAAATTATACTAGTGTTGTTGTTTTTTTAGATTCTTTATTCTAAAGTTTAATAATGCTTTGTGTAAACCATATATGTATGAGACAATCAAGTCTTTGGTACGCACTGCAAGTTGTGAAAAATTCCGAGGAAAGAAGTTCATAGCGTTCAACAGTTTAGAAAAATGAGACAGAGGGAAAGTTTCTTTTTCAAACGTACAAGGGAGACCTGCGTATACTAATTTCAATTTAAGAAGCAGCATTGTAAGATGAAATGAGGTTGAGGGGGACTAATGCTCGTCTGCAATGCCTGTGGCTCAGTACTCTGCCGCAACATATTCATATAAGTAAATATAATAACAAGTTGCTGGGATAAGTATATCAATGTACATTTGTTGCCTGATGCTAAGACCGATGCTTTGTGGAAGATATGGAAGATGAGATTTGGGGATGGAAGGAAGGAGTAGGGAGATGTTAGGGAAGTGGGAGAGTGGGATAGTGGGAAGGAGAAGAAGGAGGAGGGAGCAAGAGAGAAAAAACAATGATGGGAAATGAGGCTTAGGAAGAGCGACTGCATTTGGAGGAAATCCTACTTGTGTGTTGTATTTTTTTCTAATTTCAGAGTGATATTCATTCAGATATTCATCTTTAATATGTGCTTTGTTGTGCTGTTCCAATTCCTGTAAAACAATAAGCTGTTCTCAGATTCATGTGGAAGAAGTTCCATCGCGTACTTTGTGATGGATATCTTGTCTCGCTCTTCCTTTTTGTCATTATCTTTACTGTTTTACTTCTAAAATTATATATTTTCCACGTCTTGTTGTTGTATATAATTTTGTTTGTAAATGCTCCGACGTCTGCATGATGTGATTAGAGGCCATAATTTAATGTTCAGCCACTGTAGCGAGTTTTCCTGATGATTAGTGGACATTCCTTTTCAAACAGACTTTGAAAAAAAAAAAAAAAATATATGAAGTTTCCTTTCCTACAACTTTCATCTTTTTCTTTCACAGTACACTTCTGATACCATTAGCTTTTCTTGTTTTAAAGTCAGACAGTTGAAATCGCCAATCTCTTCTTTGGTCCCTTTAGCCCATGAGGAAAAAACATAAAAAATGAGGCTGAGGCGAGCAGAGTCACTACCCATACCGCTAAAACTCTTGTATGAATTCGCAGAGCTTGTGGCTTTTTTTTTTTTTTTTTTTTTTTTCGTACCCGGATGATGACGGCAATTTATACTTGTGACATTTTGTAGTATATAAAAATAATGTTTAGGTATAAGGGCATGTCTAATTGTGTCTTAAGTGTTAAAATATGTTTTGAATAAGCAAAGTCGTTTTTTTTTCTTCTTCTTTCCTATTCCCTAATATTTGCAAAAGAATTTCATTTTCATAATTCATTATTACCTTCAGTTGCGTGTCCAGACTTTTTGACCGACGTGCCAAATGGGGCGTGACTTATTCAGGGTCACTCCCTCTCTCTGTCTCTCGCTGTACGAAAACAACAAAGGTGTTGAATACGAGGAAAGCTGGGAATACCAAGTATCCAAAAAAAGTTAATCGAAATTACTTTTATGACAGCTTCAAAATTATTAAAATCATCAAATGACTTCAAGCTAAAGAAACTCTATAAAAAAAAAAAAAACACACCGGGAGATACAAAAAATAAAACAAAACCAGAAAGATATTATTAACTATAGTATGGATGACCTTTCTGAAGGCATTAACACAGACATTCTGTGCCACCATGAGATGCAAGATACTTTGATACGATCAAAGCTCCTAAGAAAGTAATGACAATAATGTGTTTCTAAAATTTAAGGCAAAAAAATTTCGTTTTCAACCACATATAGAGATTGCTCTATCAAGCAAGGTGATATACCTCAGGAAGATATGTCAGGCTGTGCTGCTGTTATACATAGAGACAAATGAGCAGAATCGATTTTCCAGGCTGAGCTATTTGTTTTACTCGTTGCTCTTAAAACAGCTGATCAAATAGAAACAAATGCACTTATTGTCACTGTCTTCCCTTTCTTCATTGTATGCACTAAACTCTCTTTAAAATGATGCCATGGGGCTTGTTTGTACTGCAAGACATAGACTAAATAGAGTTCATGTAAGGGCGTTAACATTAATCCAAACGCCACGTATGGCAAGAATACATGTCATGCCCAATGTAATACAAGTTTATTTATTGTATTTACACAGATGGCTCTACAAGTGCTTAGTCACCAAGGAGTCGGTTATTAGTCCTACCAGCTCACCTGTTTATCCTTGTCCTCGACTTTTGTAAAGGGTCTTTTGCATTATCTTATTGTTCAGGTAAGGGCGTTAACATTAATCCAATCGCCACGTATGGCAAGAATATATGCCATGCCCAAAGTAATACAAGTTTATTTACTGTATTTACACAGATGGCTCTACAAGTGCTTAGTCACCAAGGAGTCGGTTATTAGTCCTACCTATCTCACCTGTTTATCCTTTTCCTTGATTTTTGTAAAGGGTCTTTTGCATTACTTTATTGTCTTGAATGTTATCGAGATTTTGATAATAATTCAACAATCATAACACCAATAACAATAATTACAGAATCTTCTTTCTTTCTTTGTTCGATTTATTGGCTATCAACCAGCGGCATGTGGCCAAGGTTATTAAGCCAATGGAGCCTATTAATTATATCAATCTATATAAGGTCAAAGTTTTGTCTCTCTTAGAAAAGTGATTACTTAACTGATGATTCTTTCATCATCTGATAATATGTTCATTAATGTAAAATCTTTATTTTTTAATCTAAGGCAATTTTTAACTGGTTGTCTATGGATGGAATATCTTTGCTTTTATAAAAGACCCAAAACACCTGAGATCCGTATGAACTATGTTAGTGTCAGCCTGTTCATTGCCATGGATACTAGAGTGGCCTGGTACCCATATTAGCTTGATTGATTTGTTGGCACCATGTAACTTAATGATATTACCCAGCAGTTTATTTTTCATGGTTTCTATGGATTTAATAGCTTTAAGTGAACTTCATGAATCGGAAAAAATAATTATTCTATCGTAGGTCGTCGATAGTACAAAATCAATAACTTTGTCAATGGCTAAAAGTTCTGTAATAAAAATCGATATATGATTAGGCAGTCGAAACTTCAATTGACACTCAGTCGACTATACACCCGCACCCACAAACTCATCTGTCTTGGAGCCGTCGGTATATAATATGGATCTCTTTGAACCTTGGCCTTGGCTGATGGAAGCCAGGCTTCCATGATAGGAAAATTGGGGGTTTCCCATGGCACTATGTTTGACTTAACCAGGGTATCGATGGTAGATACGATGGTAGGTCGTGGAGTCACATGGCAAAGGGCCTAATGCCTCCATTGCCATTAGGGTGGTCCGGGTCTCGAGCCACCTTTGCGGCATAGGTCAGTGATAACTAGCAACGTCTAAGTCAGAAGGGAGGTACTACTGATTCCACTTCAAGACGCTCGATCCGAGTTCATTTTAGGACCTTTCAAACTTGTTTTCGATGCCGAGCCATACACGATTGACCCAAAATCTACTTTAGACCTAATCAGGGCATTATATATCATTAGCAAAAATTGTATCAGCTCCCCATTTCTTACCAGAAATGCACTTTAATGAATTTAGAGCTCTTTGACATTTATTCTTTAACTGACCAATGTGGTCTTTCCAATTGAGTCTACTATCAAAAAGTAGATCAAGAAATCTAGCAGAATTTTGAATAGGTATTGGGGTGCTTGTCTAGAGTTAGCCTGATGTTCGACTTCCTCCTATATATATATATAAAAAAAAAAAAAAAAAAGCCCTAATACTCTTTCTAGTAGAAAACTTAAAACCCCACTGGAGGCCCCAGTTATGCATCATATCCATTGCCAGTTGGATGCGATTTGCTGAGAATTCTGCATTATTGCTGGAATGCCATAATGTACAAACATCAGTGTACAGTGAGTATTTAAGATTCCGAGGAGGAGCTGGTAAGATGTCATTGACCATGCATAAAAGTAATGTTGATGACCCTTCCTTGTGGGACCCCATTTGCCTCGACAAAAATGTCCGAAAAAGTGACATTGTTGGAAAAAAGTTTGACAGAGAAAGAATAAAACAAGGCAAGTTTCCATGTAATCCAAAAACAAAAAAAGTTTTCTGAGTAGGCCATATCGCCATGTCATGTCATAGGCTTTTTCTGTATCTTAAAATACTGAAATCAAATAATCTTTTTTGGCAATTGCCTCTTGAATATGTCTGTCCAGCTTTACTAGTTGATCGAGAGTTTGACGTCCTTTCGGGACTGCTCGTCAACTAGTAAATTACTGCTATTTAAAAAATGCAATAGCCTACTGTTAACAATTCGTTCCATGACCTTGCATAAGTAACTTGTCAACACAATTGGGCGATAGGAGATGGCAGATCTGGGATTACCCCCTCCTTTCAATACGGGAATGATGAGTGCCATGAGTTTGGAAAAGTGTGGCTTTTCCAAATTTCTTTGTACACTTCTAGCAACTTAATCATGGCATCATGATTAAGATGCTTTATCATCTCATATCAAATCTCATCGGGGCCTGGGGATGTTCCTTACAGGCTTCTAGGGCTCGGACAAGCTCATTCATTGTTAGGTCTTTATTGTAATCAAAGTTATCTCCTATGGCAAAGTGAATAGGTTGCAGCTCAGCGGCTTTCTTGGTGGTCAGGAAAGCGAGATGGTAATTGTCTTAGCTGCTTGTGTAAGAGAACTGCCTGGCGAGTGCATTAGCAATGTCTCAAGGTGAATCGAAATTGGTTCCCTCGTGAATGATAATTTTAATTTTGCATGATGTTTTATTCTTATTTATTTTATTGACAGTGGATCAAACTTCTGATATTTTTGTATTACTATTTATTGCAGAGACAAAGCTTCGCCAGGAGTCTCTTTTAGCTTGTCTAATTATTCTATGAGCCCTAGCTCTTGCTAGTTTGTAATTGAGAAAAAATCTCATTATCGATGTTATTTTTGAATAAAAAAAAAAAACATGTAGGCCTTATTGTGTTGGCACAGGGCCCTGCAGCAATCTGGTGACCACCATGGAACTCTATACTTAACGCTATCTGTCGAAGTTTAGGAATGGATAGCAATGCTGCTTCTAATATCGAATTTTGATTATTTTTACTTTATCATCAATGGTTTCTCCAACAAGTTCGAGCTTGACGTTCCTTTTGAAGGCGACCCAGTCTGCTCTTTTTACGTGTAAATTTGAGGTGCTTGAAGGCGTTTTTGTTGTGTCGTTGAAAATTAAATTAAAATAGGAAGGTGATCACTTCCCAACGAGTCGTCAATGGTGTGTCACAGGCACTTGGCTGCTATTGATGGAGAGACCAGTGATAAGTCAATAAAGCTCAAATTACCGGCATTATCGTCCACCCGCGTCGGGCTACCATCGTTCAGAAGGACCAGATCAGAATCGTTAATCAACTTAACTACTTGCTAACCTCTACCATACGCCGACAGGGAACCCCAAAATGTATGATGAGCTTTAAAATAACTTAAAAATCATTTATTTTAGTGGCAGAACAACAAAAAGCTCATCATAAATTACCACTTTATCAGGGGGACAATAAACCGAACATGTAGTCAGATACGTGTTATTGATTTTTACTTTGCATGCGAAAAATTTCAGTAGAATCAATAGTCACTTCAGTATAAAGGAGGCTATGGTGGATGTACATGGCGACTCCGCCTCCACCCCTACCCTCTCGATCTTTCTGACGAGGTGTGTTAAGTGCGTTTTCTTGTAGGATTATAATATCGGAAGCATAGGACAAGGCTAATAATCTGAGGTCATTTACTTTAGATCTATGACCTCGACAGTTCCATTGTATAATGATTAACGCGATGATTACGTTTTATGGGGTTTGGAAGTGCCTTGACTGCCAATTTTAATTTTCTTTTTCTGGGAGGGAGGTTCGTCCTCCTCTCCGTCGCTACACAGGGGCCTTCCATGGGTATTTTTGGAGACAGTAGCCTCCATGTCCTGCGTCTCGCTGCCAGGGAGACGCCCGGTGGAGGATTATCTGCTACGAGAAACGGACCAAACACGAGGCGAAGTCCTAGCAGGAGCCGCCTGGACGAGAAGGTGCGATCCAGATTGTGTTTTGGTATCATACTCTTTATGATGCTGCTGCTTTTGCTGGGTTGATTCAGCAATTGTTGAATTGTATTTTCAATTCTTTGATTTGACTCATTAATTCCTTAACCGTTTCCTTTAATTCTGCAATTTCTTTATCCTTAGCTGCAAGTTCCTGACTGATGCCGTTTACACTGGAAATGTTAGTTGCTGCTGAATGGTCAAAGCTTCAACTTCCCTCTTGGCTTCACTGTAACTAACATCATGCCCTCTCATGTAAGTTAATATTTCAGTCTCCTTCACGCTGCTGCACTCGGCAAAGCCAGATTGATGGGGTCCTCCAGAGTTGAGTGTTTTCTCAGTACATACAGCAGTGTCATGATCTCCAGCACATTTACCACAAGTAAATTTACTAGTATCTTAATCATTGCATTGTAAAGAGGTGTGTCCAAATTTTTGGCATCTATTACAGCGCATAGGATTTGAATGTAAGGTCGCACTTGGACACGTTCATATCCAACCGTGACATACTCAGGAATTTTACTTGAAGCAAAAGTCAAAAAGCACAATCCAGTTTTTGTTCGCACATTCCCGTCTTTTTTGGTCTTGCAGTTCACGTCCTCTACGCTTTGGTCCTTCATATTTTCCAGAATTTCACTCTCCTCCATTCTCCGCAAATCCCTGCTAAAGATTACTCCCTTGCAGGTATTGGGGCCAATAGGGATACTTACTTTAACTTTCAAATCGTGAATCTGTGCCAGATTAAGCAAGTCTGGGAGTTGAATTTTACAAGGAGGCTACCATCTTGCAATTTCCTGACATAATTAAAATGGCCGTCCACTTGATCATCAAGGATCTTCTTGATGATAAAGGGGCTTGCATTCAAAAGCGATTGATTTTTATTCACGCATTTGACAATTCTGCATTCTGTGGAGGGATTGAAAAAAAAAAATTGTCATTCTCGTTTGTCAGCAGTAGGGGTTCCGTTGTTCAAGGTTGCATTAGTCTTAGAGGAGTCATGGGTCGTCCCCCCTCCTTGAGAAGGAGAAGGGGTAGTTAAGGAATCGAACATGATAATGGATATCGTACTGAGTTCGGCCCCTGGGCCTGTGCCCGTTGTCCTGAAGGGACCAGTTAACCCTTGACTATTAATTATCATCCTAACAGCTATAGCTAAGAGAAGAGTGTGGCAGTTTCCGTCATCTACCCCCCCCCCCCCATCCCCAGTGGAAGCCTGGTTGCGTGCTGCAGTACCAAAGGGGGATCGAGTTATGAGGAAGATCCGTCCTATCACTGAACTTGCCTAGTGCGAAGGACGGTAATTCAATCCCCCCCCCCCTCCCCCCATGCGAACGCGGGAGCCCACAACGGTACTCCGGTAGGCTCGGGGAAGTCACATGAAGAGAGGAAGAGAATTCAGAATTAAGAAAAAGTGCACCCAAAGGACGCCCCAGATTACTGAACCTCCCTACCCAGAGGTTAATGCCCATAAGGGCTACCCTAGTGCTGCGGGTCTGAGGTGGGGTGCCGACTACTGCAGTCTCGTGCGACCTGCAAAACAAGGCACTGAAGGTGCAGGCAAAAGCACAAAGTGATGAAAAAATTTACGTTATTTAATTTACTTTAAAAACTCGTGACGAGAGGCCCGGACACCAGGGTAGCTCCTGTGGCACAAGGCTTTGGATCTATTGCTGCTGCGGCTGAAAAGAAAGGTCTGAGCTCATTTAAGGAATGGGGAAATCAGGATCGGTTACTGATAGACTCCTTTCCGGTTGAGCACATGTGGAGCCATCTGCATGTAACAACATTCACAAAAAACTACAGGGAACAGAACATAAACCCGGGGCGGTTGTGTTAAATTGCTTTGGATACCATCTCACATCGACTTCAAACTCCATGATATGGCTGATAAATTATCAATGGCAACAGACCAACAAGGCCTCATTGAGTATGATATAGGTGTAACACCTAGCCATATCCACATGTTTAAGCAAAAACTCTCTTTAAAGGCTGATAGTGAAAATGACGCAGATATAGGAATTAGCAGATCAATATCATAACATAATGAAATGTTAAAAATGAAACATTTTTACGGAATAACTAATGGAGTAACAAGAAAAATGGATGTAGTGAGAGAAAGGTTACGGTTGGGGTATATTGTTGGAAATGTAATGTTTCCAATAGAGTTGAGGACACTGAATGTAAGGTATGCAGGCAGCCATATGCTCACACCTTGAACACTATGTACTGTTATGCCCACTAATTAAAGAATATCGAAATAGGGATGGGCATGAAACCATATATACTATCATTAATGATTTCATTGAAAATGGTAAACTTCAAGACATCCTTAAAAAGTACAATTCATTCGCCTGTAATAGATAGTTATATTTTTCATGGTAGATTTTGTAAAATGTGTACTTTATATATTCCCTTCATTGTACTTCAAGAAATGCATAATATATGTTTTTTGATCAATTTTCTGTAAATTCCATCCATAATATACTTGAAATGATACCACTGTATAAAACAATTAGGTATGCCTTTTCAAATACTTACAACTATATATTATATTGCATAAACTTTTCAAAATCAAATCTCTCTCTCTCTCTCTCTCTCTCTCTCTCTCTCTCTCTCTCTCTCTCTCTCTCTCTCTCTCTCTCTCTCTCTCTCTCTCACACACACACACACACAAACACACATACACACACACACGCACACATACACACGTGCACATACACACACGCGCACACACACACACACACACACACATGTGCACACACACACACACACACTGTAAGATGCTCAGATAGGATATTGAGAGAAACTTTGTACAGTGGTCTGCAGGGATAGTTTTAAAACGGCTTGATTCTTATTAATGACAAGTACTACACAGTGAAGGGAACACACGAGACGGGTCATGGGTAAGCGCTGAGTGCTGGAGTCGCGGGTCCCCCGACCAGCCCAGAGGGTTGCGGAAGGCTGGTGATACGACGTGAGCCCGGTGCGTGCTAGACACGTACTGAAGGTTCAAACAAGGTCAGATAAATTCGTCGATGGTTCTCTACTGGTCTTCGAGCCTCGTGGTCTATGTCTAATGGCTTACGCAAATCGTGCTTATGTACATGGTATATTGCTCGGGCACCTACTCACGCCTCGCCCTCGAGGCGCCTTGGATAAGCTTCAACGGTGACCCAACTTTGGCTGGAACTGATGGGCTGGTCATTTCGTTCTCGCGTGCGCTGTCCCTGGTGTATCTTCATGGATGCTCGTCTTTGTCGTCCTCTTCGTCTTGGTCCTTCATAAATCCGTCCGTTCTCGACGTCCACACGTCCTAGCTCTCGCACAGGTCTTCCTTGACTTTCACAAAGTTAAAGAAGAAAATAGAAGAGGGAGACGTCAATAGCGATCCGCAAAGACCTGGCTTGAACTACCAACTGTCTTTTGGGTTGCGATAATGAAGTGAGTTATGATAATGATGATGCCTTTATATACAACCTGTATGTAATGGCATCACAACATGGCACCCATAACTCACATCATTATCATAACTCACTTCATTATCACAACCCACATATCTCTGATAGAGAGGAGAGTAGAGTAGGGAAACGACAATGGCAATCCGCAAGGATTTACTTGATCCAATGGTTGTAAGACAGAGAATATTCGCAAGCTTTCTCACACGCAAATCTTCTCGGGGTACTATATGAAGCGAACGAGTCGGGAAAAATTATAAATAACCCACTCTTTTCTGCGAATCTGTGATGGGTCCTCGTGACATGCACTATATCTGTCTGTCGCGAATCACACAATCGCTTGGGATTTACCCAAAACATGCTAGGGACGTCTAGAAGGTGAGAAGGGTGTGATTAATAAGTGAATAACGATTTCAGCTTAAACCCTAGTCCTACATTATTTAACTGATATACTTCAGGTTACCCGACTCAAAACTTGCCACTCTAACAAATAATTTCGGTTTTACATGTACCTACTATCGTTTCGTCGAATCGTAGATCTATTAGGCATTTGCGCAACCCTGGGCATCCCTGTGCATTATATGGGGAAGATTCTAACACTAAACTCAACTAATAAATTTATATATAAATCGCGTTAAAAGCGTTGTCACCATTGAGAATGTAACGATGTTACGCCTATTCCAATGGTGCGAACAATTACAACAGCCAATTAATGGGAACAGCGAGCTGTCTCTCAAGCAATCTCACGGTTCGACCGACCGGAAATGAGAGAAAGTGAGGTCAGGTCACCCAGCTGCCCAGGCAGGTTCCCTGACTAATGACACCGAGGTCAGGTCAAGATGGAAAATGCGCTAAGAGAATGGAAATAAAGTATATGATATCCGCGATAAAGATAAACGATGAACGATATTCATGTTTGTTGACAACATACTTTGATCTAATGTCAGAAGAATATTGTGAGAACATGCCATTTGTTGTCACTTAGCACATTTACCCAGCGAAACCAACGTGAGAGTGATTGCACATACGGCTTAACACATTTATGAGAGAAGAAAGGAGGGGAAAGAAATGAAGAGGCCCAAAACATTTACTCAAGTGGTTCTGAAGACATGGTCGGTCGTGGAAGCGATGGGCGAATTTCGGGGACTGTGTGTCCGTGTTGTGAGACAAAAGGACTCGACGGCCTGCCACCAGACTGTAAAATAATAGTAATAGTTATTTAAAACGAATTGACTCTTTATTAATGAAGAGTACTACATAGTGAAGGGAACACACGAGACGAGTCATGGGTAAGCATTGAGTGGGGGGGTTCGCAGGTCCCCCGACCACCCATGAGGGTTGCGGAAGGCTAGTGATATGACATGAGCCCGGTGGGTGCTAGATACGTACTGAAGGGTCAATCAAGTCAGATAAACTAGTCATCTAAATCTTCGCGGAGTCGATGTTTTTTTACTGGACTTCGAGCAACGCAAATCGTGCTTATATACACGGTATAGACACACACGCACACACAATCGTATCCAGAATGGAACAGCATTTCCCATCTTTGCCTTCATTACCTAATACATTTTATTAATCTTTTGTTTCCAATTTCAGACTGTACATAGGAACAGGCGTCTTACAAATTCCATTCCAGCTTCCTTTCTATAGCTATATAACCGTTTAATTAAATTTAGGACTTATGCACTATAGAAATTGTTTATTTAAGAACAATAAAGACGACGGGCAGCCGATACGACATCACAGTCATCATTATCTCTTTCTTCTGCACCATCACTATTAATATCATAATGATAATAACGATAATGAAACAACATCACCAAATCAACACCACAATAACAGTAGGGATGATAAGAGTACTGATACTAAAATAAGATAATAAAAATAATAATGATAATGATAATGATATTGATATTGATATTGAAATGATAATGATAATGATAATGATAATGATAATGATAATGATAATGATGATGATGATAATAATGATAATTACAATATAAAAAATGATATGGGCAAGCAGCCGTGGGTTTTGTAGCTATTGTGAATCTACAAAACCCACGTTCCTTTTCCCTGAATATTTCATCTCGGACGCAGCGGGAGTTCCAGTTAACGGTATAATCCTGTTTAGATTTTTCTTCTCTGCGGTTGTATCTCCTTCCTGCCTTCCTTTGATCAGCTTTAATCAAGCAGAATTTAAGCCCAAGCCAAGTTAGGTTTGTTCACATTCCGAGACTATCTCTGCAATGTGGTTGTCCTTGTCTAATCTTGCAAGCGAGAGTGTGATATCTGACAGTTTAATCAGACCAACTGGGGTATCTCCATTTGGAGCTTGCAGCTGTACGAGTCTCTCTCTCTCTCTCTCTCTCTCTCTCTCTCTCTCTCTCTCTCTCTCTCTCTCTCTCTCTCTCTCTCTCTCTCTCTCTCTCTCTCTCTCTCTCTCA
>NC_061829.1:43355665-43368165 GCF_019202785.1 Penaeus chinensis
TTAATGAATCGGAAAAAATAATTATCCTATCGTGGGTCGTCGATAGTGCAAAGTCAATAGCTTTATCAATGGCAAAAAGTTCAGCAAGAAAAATCGATGTATGATTCGGCAATCTAAACTTTAGGTCACATTCAGTCGACCATACACCCGCACCTACACACTCATCTGTCTTGGAGCCGTCGGTATATATATGAAAAAAGGATAGATGTTTAATAAGGATCTCTCTGAACCTCTGGCGTACCTCACCCTCCGGCGCCATGGCCTTGGCTGATGGAAGCCAGGCTTCCATGATAGAAAAATTGGGGGTTTCCCATGGCGCTATATTTGACTGAACCAGGGTATCGATGGTAGAGAGATCTATACCGACTTTCTCGACGAGGTCGTGGAGTCTCGTGGCAAAGGGCCTAGTGCCTCCATTGCCATTAGGGTGGCTCGGGTCTCGAGCCACCTTTGCGGCATAGGTCAGTGCCAACTGGCCGCGTCTGAGTCGGAGGGGAGGTACTCCTGACTCCACCTCAAGACGCTCGATCCGAGTACATTTTAGGGCTCCAAGACACACACGCAAACAAGCATTCTGCACAGCATCCAATCCTTTCAAACTTGTTTTCGATGCCGAACCATACACGATTGACCCATAGTCTACTTTAGACCTAATCAGGGCTTTATATACCATTAGCAAAGACTGTCTATCAGCTCCCCATTTATTACCAGAAATGCACTTTAATAAATTTAGTGCTCTTTGACATTTATTTTTTAACTGACCAATGTGGTCTTTCCAATTGAGTCTACTATCAAAAAGTAGCCCAAGAAATCTTGCAGAATTTTGAATAGGTATTGGGTGGTTGTCTAGAGTTAGCCTGATGTTCGGCTTCCTCCTATGTGAAAAAATTACCCCAATACTCTTTCTATTGGAAAACTTAAAACCCCACTGGAGGCCCCAGTTATGAATCATATCCAGTGCCAATTGGATGCGATTTGCTGAGAATTCTGCATTATTGCTGGAATGCCATAATGCACAATCATCAGCGTACAGTGAGTATTTAAGATTCCGAGGAGGAGCTGGTAAGATGTCATTTATCATACATAAAAATAATGTTGGTGACAAGACACTTCCTTGTGGGACCCCGTTTGCCTGGACAAAAATGTCCGAAAAAGTTACATTGTCAGAAAACAATTTGACAGAAAACGTTCTGTCAGAAATGAAATTTTGAATAAAACAAGGCAAGTTTCCACGTAATCCGAAAGCATAAAGTTTTCTGAGTAGGCCATATCGCCATGTCATGTCGTAGGCTTTTTCTATATCTAAAAATACTGATATCAAAAATTCTTTTTTGGCAATTGCCTCTTGAATATGACTGTCCAGCTTTACTAGTTGATCGAGAGTTTGGCGTCCCTTTCGGAAGCCGCACTGCTCGTCAACTAGCAAATTACTGGAATTTAGAAAATGCAATAGCCTACTGTTAACAATTCGTTCCATGACCTTGCATAAGCAACTTGTCAACGCAATTGGGCGGTAGGAGATGGCAAATCTGGGATTACCCCCTCCTTTCAATATGGGAATGATGTGGGCGAAGTGCCATGAGTTTGGAAAAGTGTGGCTTTTCCAAATTTCATTGTACACTTCTAGCAACTTAATCATGTCATCATGATTAAGATGCTTTATCATCTCATATCGAATCTCATCGGGGCCTGGGGATGTTCCTCTACAGGCTTCTAGGGCTCGGACAAGCTCATTCATTGTAAGATCTTGGTTGTAATCAAAGTCATCTCCTGTGGCAAAGTGAATTGGTTGCAGCTCAGCCGCTTCCTTGATGGGCAGGAATGCGTGATGATAGTTTGCTGAGCTGCTCGTATGAGAGAACTGCCTGGCGAGTGCATTAGCAATGTCTCTAGGTGAATCGAAGTTGTTACCCTCTTCAATGATGTTTTTTATTTTAAAAGATGTTTTTTTCTTATTGATTTTATTAACAGTGGACCAAACCTCTGATATTTTGGTATTGCTGTTTATTGTAGAGACAAAGCTCCGCCAGGAGTCTCTTTTTGCTTGTCTTATTACTCTACGAGCCCTAGCTCTTGCTTGTTTGTAGTTGCAAAAGTTCTCATTAGTGATGTTATTTTGGAAAAGCCTGTAGGCCTTATTGCGTCGGCACAGCGCCCTGCGGCAATCTGGTGTCCACCATGGAACTCTATGCTTAACGCTATCTGTCGAAGTTTTAGGAATGGATAGCAAAGCTGCTTCTATAATCGAATTCTGAATATTGTTTACTTTATCATCAATGGTTTCTCCAACAAGTTCGAGCTTGACGCTCCTTGTGAAGGCGACCCAGTCTGCTTTTTTTACGTTAAATTTAGGCGCTGAAGGCGTTCTCACTGTGTCGCATGAATATTTAATCAAGATAGGAAGATGATCGCTTCCCAACGAGTCGTCAATGGTGTGCCACAGGCACTTGGCTGCTACTGATGATGAGACCAGTGATATGTCTATAAAGCTCAAATTCCCGGTATTATCGTCCACCCGCGTGGGACTACCATCATTCAGAAGGACTAAATCAGACTCGTTAATCAGCTTAACTACTTGCTCACCTCTACCATCCACCCGTAGGGAACCCCATAACGTATGATGAGCATTAAAATCACCTAAAATTACTTTATTTTGTGGCAGACGTTCCTGAAGAGCAAAAAGCTCATCATAGATTATCACTTTATCAGGCGGACAGTAAACTGAACATATAGCCAGATACGTGCCATTAATTTTTACTTTGCATGCGACAAACTCCAAAGTAGAATCAATAGTCACTTCTGTAAAAGGGAGGCTTTGGTGGATGTACTTGGCGACTCCGCCTCCACCCCTACCCTCACGATCCTTCCGACATAAATGGTAGTTCCTGAGCGATACGACCTCGTCAGAGACGAGGTTTGTCAAATGAGTTTCTTGGAGAACTATAATATCGGGAGCATAGGACGAGGCTAATAATTTAAGGTCATTTACTTTAGATCTAATACTTCGACAGTTCCATTGTATAATGGTTGACGCGATGATTACGTTTTATGGGGTTTGGAAGTGCCTTGTCCACCAGTTTTTATTTTCTTTTTATGGGAGGGAGGCGCCTCCTCTCCCTCGCTTCCCGGGGACCTCTCACGGGATGGTTTGGAGACAGAAGCCTCCATGTCCTGCACCTCCTGGCGAGGGAGACGACTGACAGACTGCGACCTGCTTCTCTCTCGAGAAACCGATCGCGAGCCAGACGAAGTCCTCACAGGAGTAGCCCGGACGGGGAGGTGCGCTCCGGACTGTGATTCGGTATCATCCTCCTTATGTTGTTTAGGCTGGGTTGATGCAGCCATTTGATCGACCAATTTTGTCAGTTGATATACTTTAATATTTAAATCTTTAACGGTTTGTTTGAGTTCGGCAATTTCCTTATCCTTAGCTGCAAGCTGTTGACTGACATCACTTGCACTAGGGGTGTTGCTAGTTACCGCTGCAGCATAGGAAGTATCGGGTTTGTGTGTCAAACTTTCCACTTTCCTCTTAGCTTCAGTATAACTAACTTCATGCTTTCTCATATATGCCAATGTTTCAGTCTCCTTCTTCAGGATGCTGCACTCGGCAGATCCTGAATGATGGGGACCTTCACAGTTAGCACATTTGGAAACTTTGCTAGTACATGTGATGGTGTCATGGGCTTCAGCACATTTACGGCAAGTGAATTTAGAAGAATCTTTGTCAATACATCTTAATGAGGTGTGTCCGAATTTTTGGCATCTATTACAATGCATTGGCTTTTGGACATAAGGTCTTACTTGTACACGTTCATAACCGACGTTGACATATTCAGGGATTCTATTCAAGGCAAAAGTCAAAAAACACAGTCCAGTTTTCGTTCGCACATTCCCGTCCTTCTTGGTCATACAATGAACGTCCACTACGTCTTGGTCCTTCATGCTCTCAAGAATTTCACTTTCATCCATCGTCCTCAAATCCCTGTGAAAGATTACTCCCTTACAGGTATTTGGGCCAATAGGAATAGTTACTTTGACTCGAAGATCATGAATTTGCGTCAGCTTAAGTAAATCCTTAATCTGGGAGTTGTATTGTACTTTAACAAGGAGGCTTCCATCTCGCAATTTTTTTACAAAATCAAAGTCGCCGTCCACTTGACCATCAAGGACCTTTTTGATGATAAAGGGGTTCACGTTCAGAAGCGACTGATTTTCATTCACGCATTTTACATTCGCGAACCTTGCATTCTGGGTGGGGATTGTGAAAATTGGTCGTCTCGTCTTGTCATTAGTGGGGGTTCCGTTGTTCGTCATCAGATTGGTCTTAGAAGGGTCGTTAGTCGCCCCTCCTCCTTGAGGAGGAGAAGGGGTAGCCGGGGTATCACTCATACTGGGTATCGGACCAGGTCCGACCCCTTTCCTCAAAATCGTAGTCCTGAAGGGACAAAAAACCTCTTAACTTTTGTTATCAACCTAACAGCAATAGCTAAGAGAGTAAGGCAGTTTTTCGTCCTCTACCCCCCCAGTGGAAGCCTGGTTGCGTTCTCCAGTACCACAGAGGGATCGAGTTATGTGTGGGACACCTCCTTACCGCCGAACTTGCCTAGGCGAAGGACGGTAATTCAATGCCCACCCCCCAAGCGAATACGGGAGTTCCGAGGAACTCCGGTAGGCTCAGGAAAGTCACATTATAAGGAAAAGATTTCAGGACCAAAGAAAAAGTGCGCCCAAATGACGCCCCAGACTACTGGGCCTCCCTACCCAGGGGTCAAAGCCACAAGGGCTACCCTGGTGTAGAAGAGAGCTGCGGGTCTGGGGTGGGGTGCTGACTACTACTACTGTAGCCTCGTGTCACCTGTAAATACTAGAGCACTGAAGGTGCTAGCTAAGCACTATAATGATCTGTAATTACAGGATTTACTTTATTTAATTTACTTTACAACTCAGAAGCAATAATATCAAGTGAGACGAGAGGCCCCGGGCTCCAGGGTAGCTCTTGTGGCACAAAATTTTTAAGTTTATTGCTGCTGCGTTACGGACAAGGTGTTGACTCAACGAAGTCTGAAACACGAGTGCGAAGTTCTACTTTTCTTCTTCTTTGTTGGATTTCTTGGCTATCAACCAGCGGCATGTGGCCAAGGTTATTAAGCCAATGGATCCTATTTATTCTATCAATCTATATAAGGTCATAAAGTTTTGTCTCCCTTAAAAAAGTGATTACTTTACTGATTATTTTTTCGTTGTCTGATAATAAATTTGTTAATGAAAATTCTTTATTTATTTGTTGGAAATAGTGTTTTATTTTTTGTCTATGGGCATGGTGTTGTTGGCATACCATGAGGATGTGTGGTATGGTAAGGTTGGTGTTGCAGAGGGGACATTGTGGTGGAAATTTTTTTTCAATATAGGGAGTGAGGTGGGTGAGCTTGGTAGAGTTGACCCTAAGGCGGGCCAACACCACCTCCTCCCTTCTGTCTTTCCTGTGGGATGTGTCCCACAGGTCTATTGTGTGTTTTATTTTGTTGAGTTGGAGGTTGGTCCACTCACTTTGCCACAGGAGATGTATTTTTGCTTTTATAAGAGACACAAAACACCTGAGATCTGTACGAACTATGGTAGTGTCCAGATCGCCAGTTGACCCGGCTAGTTTGTCAGCCTGTTCATTACCATGAATACCAGTGTGACCTGGTACCCATATTAGCTTGATTGATTTGTTGGCACCGTGTAACTTACGAATGATATTACCCAGCAATTCATTTTTAGTGGTTTCTAAGGATTTAATAGCTTTAAGTGAACTTAATGAATCTGAAAAAATGACTATTCTATCGTGGGTCGTCGATAGTGCAAAATCAATGGCTTTATCAATGGCAAAAAGTTCAGCAAGAAAAATCGATGTATGATTCGGCAGTCTAAACTTTAGTTCACATTCAGTCGACCATACACCCGCACCTACACACTCATCTGTCTTGGAGCCGTCGGTATATATATGAAAAAAGGATAGATGTTTAATAAGGATCTCTCTGAACCTCTGGCGTACCTCACCCTCCGGCGCCATGGCCTTGGCTGATGGAAGCCAGGCTTCCATAATAGAAAAATTGGGGGTTTCCCATGGCGCTATATTTGACTGAACCAGGGTATCGATGGTAGAGAGATCTATACCGACTTTCTCGACGAGGTCGTGGAGTCTCGTGGCAAAGGGCCTAGTGCCTCCATTGCCATTAGGGTGGCTCGGGTCTCGAGCCACCTTTGCGGCATAAGTCAGTGCCAACTGGCCGCGTCTGAGTCGGAGGGGAGGTACTCCTGACTCCACCTCAAGACGCTCGATCCGAGTACATTTTAGGGCTCCAAGACACACACGCAAACAAGCATTCTGCACAGCATCCAATCCTTTCAAACTTGTTTTCGATGCCGAACCATACACGATTGACCCATAGTCTACTTTAGACCTAATCAGGGCTTTATATACCATTAGCAAAGACTGTCTATCAGCTCCCCATTTATTACCAGAAATACACTTTAATAAATTAAGTGCTCTTTGACATTTATTTTTTAACTGACCAATGTGGTCTTTCCAATTGAGTCTACTATCAAAAAGTAGCCCAAGAAATCTTGCAGAATTTCGAATAGGTATTGGGTGGTTGTCTAGAGTTAGCCTGATGTTCGGCTTCCTCCTATGTGAAAAAATTACCCCAATACTCTTTCTAATGGAAAACTTAAAACCCCACTGGAGGCCCCAGTTATGAATCATATCCAGTGCCAATTGGATGCGATTTGCTGAGAATT
This sequence comes from Penaeus chinensis, assembly GCF_019202785.1. NCBI lineage: Eukaryota > Metazoa > Arthropoda > Malacostraca > Decapoda > Penaeidae > Penaeus > Penaeus chinensis. Next base: position 43,362,452 of record NC_061829.1, read on the forward strand.
CTGCATTATTGCTGGAATGCCATAATGCACAATCATCAGCGTACAGTGAGTATTTAAGATTCCGAGGAGGAGCTGGTAAGATGTCATTTATCATACATAGAAATAAAGTTGGTGACAAGACACTTCCTTGTGGGACCCCGTTTGCCTGGACAAAAATGTCCGAAAAAGTGACATTGTCAGAAAACAATTTGACAGAAAACGTTCTGTCAGAAATGAAATTTTGAATAAAACAAGGCAAGTTTCCACGTAATCCGAAAGCATAAAGTTTTCTGAGTAGGCCATATCGCCATGTCATGTCGTAGGCTTTTTCTATATCTAAAAATACTGAAATCAAAAAATCTTTTTTGGCAATTGCCTCTTGAATATGACTGTCCAGCTTTACTAGTTGATCGAGAGTTTGGCGTCCCTTTCGGAAACCGCACTGCTCGTCAACTAGTAAATTACTGGAATTTAAAAAATGCAATAGCCTACTGTTAACAATTCGTTCCATGACCTTGCATAAGCAACTTGTCAACGCAATTGGGCGGTAGGAGATGGCAAATCTGGGATTACCCCCTCCTTTCAATATGGGAATGATGTGGGCAAAGTGCCATGAGTTTGGAAAAGTGTGGCTTTTCCAAATTTCATTGTACACTTCTAGCAACTTAATCATGTCATCATGATTAAGATGCTTCATCATCTCATATCGAATCTCATCGGGGCCTGGGGATGTTCCTCTACAGGCTTCTAGGGCTCGGACAAGCTCATCCATTGTAAGATCTTTATTGTAATCAAAGTCATCTCCTGTGGCAAAGTGAATTGGTTGCAGCTCAGCCGCTTCCTTGATGGGCAGGAATGCGTGATGGTAGTTTGCTGAGCTGCTTGTATGAGAGAACTGCCTGGCGAGTGCATTAGCGATGTCTCTAGGTGAATCTAAATTGTTACCCTCTTCTATGATGTTGTTAATTTTGAATGATGTTTTTTTCTTATTGATTTTATTGATTGTGGACCAAACCTCTGATATTTTGGTATTGCTATTTATTGTAGAGACAAAGCTCCGCCAGGAGTCTCTTTTTGCTTGTCTTATTACTCTACGAGCCCTAGCTCTTGCTTGTTTGTAGTTGCAAAAGTTCTCATTTGTGATGTTTTTTTGGAAAAGCCTGTAGGCCTTATTGCGTCGGCACAGCGCCCTGCGGCAATCTGGTGTCCACCATGGAACTCTATGCTTAACGCTATCTGTCGAAGTTTTAGGAATGGATAGCAAAGCTGCTTCTATAATCGAATTCTGACTATTGCTTACTTTATCATCAATGGTTTCTCCAACAAGTTCGAGCTTGACGCTCCTTGTGAAGGCGACCCAGTCTGCTTTTTTTACGTTAAATTTTGGCGCTGAAGGCGTTCTCACTGTGTCGCATGAATATTTAATCAAGATAGGAAGATGATCGCTTCCCAACGAGTCGTCAATGGTGTGCCACAGGCACTTGGCTGCTACTGATGATGAGACCAGTGATATGTCTATAAAGCTCAAATTCCCGGTATTATCGTCCACCCGCGTGGGACTACCATCATTCAGAAGGACTAGATCAGACTCGTTAATCAACTTAACTACTTGCTCACCTCTACCATCCATCCGTAGGGAACCCCATAACGTATGATGAGCATTAAAATCACCTAAAATTACTTTATTTTGTGGCAGACGTTCCTGAAGAGCAAAAAGCTCATCATAGATTATCACTTTATCAGGCGGACAGTAAACTGAACATATAGCCAGATACGTGCCATTAATTTTTACTTTGCATGCGACAAACTCCAAAGTAGAATCAATAGTCACTTCTATAAAAGGGAGGCTTTGGTGGATGTACATGGCGACTCCGCCTCCACCCCTACCCTCACGATCCTTCCGACATAAATGGTAGTTCCTGAGCGATACGACCTCGTCCGAGACGAGGTTTGTCAAATGAGTTTCTTGGAGAACGATAATATCGGGAGCATAGGACGAGGCTAATAATTTAAGGTCATTTACTTTAGATCTAATACTTCGACAGTTCCATTGTATAATGGTTGACGCGATGATTACGTTTTATGGGGTTTGGAAGTGCCTTGTCCACCAGTTTTTATTTTCTTTTTATGGGAGGGAGGCGCCTCCTCTCCCTCGCTTCCCGGGGACCTCTCACGGGATGGTTTGGAGACAGAAGCCTCCATGTCCTGCACCTCCTGGCGAGGGAGACGATTGACAGACTGCGACCTGCTTCTCTCTCGAGAAACCGATCGCGAGCCAGACGAAGTCCTCACAGGAGTAGCCCGGACGGGAAGGTGCGCTCCGGACTGTGATTCGGTATCTTCCTCCTTATGATGTTTTGGCTGGGTTGATGCAGCCATTTGGTCGACCAATTTTGTCAGTTGATATACTTTAATGTTTAGTTCTTTAACGGTTTGTTTAAGTTCAGCAATTTCCTTATCCTTCGCTGCAAGCTGCTGACTGACATCACTTGCACTAGGGGTGTTGTTAGTTACTGCTGCAGCATAGGAAGTATCGGGTTTGTGTGTCAAACTTTCCACTTTCCTCTTAGCTTCAGTATAACTAACTTCATGCTTTCTCATATATGCCAATGTTTCAGTCTCCTTCTTCAGGATGCTGCACTCGGCAGATCCTGAATGATGGGGACCTTCACAGTTAGAACATTTGGAAATTTTGCTAGTACATGTGATGGTGTCATGGGCCTCAGCACATTTACGGCAAGTGAATTTAGAAGAATCTTTGTCAATACATCTTAATGAGGTGTGTCCGAATTTTTGGCATCTATTACAATGCATTGGCTTTTGGACATAAGGTCTTACTTGAACACGTTCTTAACCGACATTGACATATTCTGGGATTTTATTCAAAGCAAAGGTCAAAAAACACAGTCCAGTTTTCGTTCGTACATTCCCGTCCTTCTTGGTCATACAATGAACGTCCACTACGTCTTGGTCCTTCATGCTCTCAAGAATTTCACTTTCTTCCATCGTCCTCAAATCCCTGTGAAAGATTACTCCCTTACAGGTATTTGGGCCAATAGGAATAGTTACTTTAACTCGAAGATCATGAATTTGCGTCAGCTTAAGTAAATCCTTAATCTGGGAGTTGTATTGTACTTTTACAAGGAGGCTTCCATCTCGCAATTTTTTGACAAAATCAAAATCGCCGTCCACTTGACCATCAAGGACCTTTTTGATGATAAAGGGGTTTACGTTCATAAGCGACTGATTTTCGTTCACGCATTTTACATTCGCGAACCTTGCATTCTGGGTGGGGATTGTGAAAAGTGGTCGTCTCGTCTTGTCATTAGTGGGGGTACCATTATTCGTCATCAGATTAGTCGTAGAAGGGTCTTTAGTCGCCCCTCCTCCTTTAGGAGGAGAAGGGGTAGCCGGGGAGTCATTCATTCTGGGTATCGGACCAGGTCCGACCCCTCTGCTCAAAGTCGTAGTCCTGAAGGGACAAAAACCTCTTAACTGTTGTTATCAACCTAACTGCAATAGCTAAGAGAGTAGATCAGTATTTCGTCCTCTACCCCCTCAGTGGAAGCCTGGTTGCGTTCTCCAGTACCACAGAGGGATCGAGTTATGTGTGGGACACTTCCTTACCGCCGAACTTGCCTAGGCGAAGGACGGTAATTCAATGCCCACCCCCCAAGCGAATACGGGAGTTCCGAGGAACTCCGGTAGGCTCAGGAAAGTCACATTAAGATGAAAAGAAATCAGGACCAAAGAAAAAGTGCGCCCAAATGACGCCCCAGACTACTGGGCCTCCCTACCCAGGGGTCAAAGCCACAAGGGCTACCCTGGTGTAGAAGAGAGCTGCGGGTCTGGGGTGGGGTGCTGACTACTACTACTGTAGCCTCGTGTCACCTGCAAAGCAAGAGCACTGAAGGTGCTGGCAAAGCACAACAAATGTTCTGCAATTTACAGGATTTTACTTTACTCCAATTTACGTTAAGAAAAACTCAGAAACAATAATGTCAGGCGAGACGAGAGGCCCCGGGCTCCAGGGTAGCTCAAGTGGCGCAAGACTTATTATTTATTGTTGCTGCGTTTAAGCAAGGTGTTGTCTCATCAAGAGTTCGAACACGAGTGACAGTTGAAAAAGTTCTAGCTTCGCCCGGGCTTTCTAAATATGGCCCGGCACAAGGAGTCTATCGGTAGGCCCTAGTTACCGATCCTGATTTCCCCATTCCTTGAATTGACGGGAAACTAATACTATTACTATTGATACTGTTATTATTGTTATTGATGTTATGATTATTATATTGTCATTAAAATATTTTAGACGATGAAATGATACATAAGACGCTTTCTAAAATTGAAAGAAAAGGGTAAACAGGTGAGATAGGTAGTTTCTAATAACTGCCTATTTGGTGATTAAGAACTTCTAGAGCCATCTATGTGTAAATACAATATATAAACGTGTATAACAGTGGGCATTACATGTATTCTTGCCACATAGGGCGAATAGGTTAAGTAGTATGAGTAACAGGAATACATATGCATAGACACGCACCTGACTCTTATACTTCATTTCCATGGGTGTATATATATATTTTTTAAGTTTCCAGTTTTTATGGCACCTTGTTATCTTTTATAGCCCAATAAAACACATGCACAGAGTAATAAACAAGGCATGAAAGGTATGTCCAACACAGGAAACATGAAACCTGCAAGAGTAACTTCATAGGACATAAATAAATAAATCTGAATTTCAGTATATTGAGATTAATTGTTTTCCTTGCAATAACTTCACTTTGAAAGCCATTTTATCTCAGTTTTGATAAATTGGCATGTCTGGATGTGGGAGTGAGAGAGTCATTACCAGTGATTATCTGCAATAAAGATTAATGATCTTTCTTATTAGAATTTTTATAGACCTCCCTGCAATTGCTTCTTTCTTGAGGAATAACATTTAATAGATCTCGAGATACACATATATATAAATGTGTATATGTTTTTATAAATATATATGTGTATATATATATATATTTGTATGTATGTATATGTATATATATATTATGTTTACAAATGTATAAGTATGTATGTTTGTGTGGGAAAGTGAGGAAGCGTTGATGGCACGCACTTCACACCTTGACATTTCTCATTATCTCAAACAAGACTGAGTGTTGAGGATAATAACACACAAGTTCGTATGTTCAGCGCATGTACATTACAAAACTCTGACACTTGCTACCAGCGCCCCTATGTATAGGAGACATTACCATAATTTACAGTGAGCTTGAACAAGACATAATTACTGTTCTCTGTACTTGTTTGAATTTACGCTTTGTAGTGAATAGCGAGAAAGAAGTGTGTGTATTTGTTAAAATTATTACCGATGAGAAAGAGAGAGAGAGCATTAGAGAGAGAGAGAGAGAGAGAGAGAGAGAGAGAGAGAGAGAGAGATAGAGAGAGAGAGAGAGAGAGATAGAGAGAGAGAGAGAGAGAGAGAGAGAGAGAGAGAGAGAGAGAGAGAGAGAGAGAGAGAGAGAGAGAGAGAGAGAGAGAGAGAGGTTAAATATTGGACAAAGCGAAAACGAAGATGGAAAGGTATATCGTTTGAGAAGACAAATAGCAGAACACATTTTATTAAAAAAGAAATAGAGATAAAAGGAGGAAAGGAGACAGTTCTTAACAGTAACAAGGTGCTGTGTTAAGGATCATAACAAGGGAAGTTTGTGTGTCCAACACATACTCGTAGACATAAC
>NC_061829.1:43378165-43380665 GCF_019202785.1 Penaeus chinensis
GTGTTGTATGCTACATAAAAGGAAGATACACAACAACAGCTACTAAATCTATTCATCTATAAGCAGTTCAGAAACAGTGATATTTTATTCTCATTTCCTTTTCTGGTCTTGAAGGAACCACCACGGAAACGATCCATAATACCGTAATTCTGCTTTAATCTAGATTATGAGGTAATATTTTCAAATAATGATATTGGTAGTAATGATAAGTGTTTAAAATAACCCACCTCCGCCACAGCCTCCTCACACTCTTTATCACTTTCATCTCTCTCTCTCTCTCTCTGGGTACCTGGTCCGCTTCCCTTTAGGGCTGATACCCTAGAATTAGAAGTCGTTGGTAAGATCCGGGAAAAGATCTTGACTTTTCGCCTTTCTTATTTACTGATCAACTACGCAGAATTTGTCCGGATTAGTCGAAATATGCGAGAGAGATAGAAAGAGACTAATTAACTCCTTTCTATATGTATACGTACACACATACATACATACATATATATATATATACATATATATATTTTGTATATATATATATGTGTGTGTGTGTGTGTGTGTGTGTATTTGTGCGTGCGTGCGCGTGTGTGTGTGTGATTATATGTGTGTGATTGTGTGTAGGTACACACACACACACACCTACATATATATACCTATAAACACATGCATAAATATATATATATATATATACTTATATATATATACATATATATATATGACACAAAAACAAACACAGTAACGTGCCACAGTAAGAAATGAATATATATCGTAACGTTTAGAATTCTCCACAGGTTCCTCTTCAGACGAATAAACCGAAAAAAAAAAAAAAAAAAAAAAAAAAAAAATATATATATATATATATATATATATATATATATATATATATTTTACGTTACACACACACACACTATTGACAACATATTGTTCGACCTCATATCTCCCGAAAATGTATTTATGAAATATGTATACTTTTGTAGAAGAGGTATGAATGAGAATGGATATCTTCACAATACAAAAGATAGAATCGAAACCGGTCACATACATCTCTTGTATTGTGAAGATATTCATTTTCATTCATACCTCTTCTACATTTGTCAACATGAATGCGGTTCAAGTATACTTTGTCAATAAATAGTATATTTTTAGATTTATATAAGTTTAAATTGACAAATAGATTGCAGAGATGAATTATAGAAAAAGAGATGAAATATAAATGTGACTTTGATTAACCTCAGGCCACAGATATTTTAACTAAACCGAATTTGTTAATACCATTCAGTTTTATGTAAATAAAACTATTTATATTGAAGATATTATATCGGAATTCTTTCTCGTGAGAATATTAAGGTTGGATGCAGTATAAGTTTAGAATAAGAATCTCTTTATAACCCAATCAAACAATCTTACGAGCCACCATACGCATTAGTCCTTTTGTGTTACGAAAAAGAAAAAAATAATACTGATTGAGCTTTATTTCCCTTCCGGCAACTTCTCGGAGTGCGTGATGGCAACTTCAGTCTCCAAGGGCAGTGAAAAGACTCTGTTTACCCCCATCGCCCTGACGTTGCACACACCTCTAAGAACTAATTAACTTTGGTTACAGGCAAACAGAATATGCTACTACTAGCTCATTAAAAAGGTAAATTGACGCTCCTGTTATTAAGACTGGCGCAACGCATATTAGTCCAAGACATTTGAGACAGATGGAATTTCAACAGATCAATGTATGGAAGTATATATGAGTGTTTGTATGTATAAATGTACTTTTGAATGTAAAACAAATATACTTAAAACTGTATGAATAACTTCATATTTATGGAAATACACTTAAAGTAGACCTATTAAAGAAAAATCGGTGATGCTAGAAAATTCTAGGATATTGGATCAGCGGTGAGATACGTGCGAGAGAACCTCTTGACCTCTGACCTTTGAACTTCTTTATAAATAGAAGAGCTAGGATGAAAATTCCGGATCAGACTTTCTCGCTTCAAGGACATGAACTATGCAAGAAAATCTGGAGAGACTGAAAATGTTTCTGTCTTTTTATTTCGTTAATTGTATTTATTCGTTTCCACGTTTACGACGTTATCTTTAATAATAGAGAAAACGTTAATTAAGTAAGTAACTAGTTTATAATTTTATGTTTTTTCCATGAAGTAATTGATTTTCGGGGGAAATATCTTAAATGCAAACTTCATGATTTTGTACGTATGATTAATTATTCTTCCGAGCTCATATTGCAATATGAAAATGACACCGTTTTAGTCAAAGCAACAACAGAAATTTTTATCGTAATTCATAATATCCACAATTGCATGGAAGCCTTCCTCGTTGGAGACAAGACCGAGTATGGTGTGACGTCACATCTAAATACAGAGGGCGAAACCAGAAAAGAAATCAGATGTTTGCTTTGGCTGTGTGTGTGTGTGTGTGTGTGTGTGTGTGTGTGTGTGTGTGTGTGTGTGTGAGTGTGTGTGTGTGTGTGTGTGTGTGTGTGTGTGTGTGTGTG
>NC_061829.1:43405665-43408165 GCF_019202785.1 Penaeus chinensis
CCATGGGGATAACTGTAACATCGTTGCATTGCTCATTTAGTGACACGTTATATCGGCGCTAGGGCGGAGCTTGTAACGCGATATATATATATATATATATATATATATATATATATATATGTATATATATATTTTTTTTACCCATTTGCTCCGGATTTATGCTCTGTTCCCTGTAGTTTTTGGTGAATTTTATCATATACAGATGGCTCCACATGTGCTCAGCCGGCAAGGAGTCTATCAGTAGGCCCTAGTTACCGATCCTGATTTCCCCATTGCTTGAATTGGCGGGAAAATTAATACCATTGCTATCAATACTGTTATTATTGTTATTGATGTTATGATTATTAATTTGTCATTAAAATATTTTAGACAGTGACATCATACAAAAGACTCTTTCTTAAAGTGAAAGGAAAGGGTAAACAGGTATGATAGGTAGTTTCTAATAACTGGCTATTTGGTGATTGAGAACTTGTAGAGTTATCTATGTGTAAATACAATTAATAAACGTGTATTACAGTGGGCATGGCATGTATTCTTGCTACATGGGGCGAATGGGTTAAGTATAGCATTAGAATCTTCCCATATAATGTACAGGGATACCCAGGGTTGTGTTTATGCCTAAAAGATCTACGCTCCGACGTAACGAGGTAGTTATTCGTACGATCGGCAACTTTTGAGTCAGTCTGCCCCGCAATTACGTCCGTTCAATAATGTAGGACTAGGGTTTTATCCTAGAATCATTCATTCGCTTATTAATCACACCCTTCTCACCCTCCAGAAGTCGCTTGCATGTTTTCGGTGGATTCCAAGCGATCGTGTGATTCATGATAGATAGATACCCGTGCATGTTACGAACGCCCATCACAGATTCTCAGAATAGAATCGTGATTTCTTATTTTACATGCATTTCTTCTCTGTGTTACGACGGTTGGTTCAAGTAAATCCTTGCTGATTGCCGTTGTCGTTTCCTTTACCAACTCTCTTATCTTACAGAGACGGTTTCAGTAGAGAACCAACAACTCAGCGAGGACTTAGATGACGAGTTTGTCTGACTTTGCTTGACCATTCAGTTCATGACAAGCACTCGCCGGGTTCATGTCATATTACCAGCCTTCTGCCTCCCACAGGGCTGGTTGGCTTACCAAGCGACCCTACGCTCAGAGCTTACCCTAAGGCTTGTTTCGTGTGCTCTCTTCACTGTGTAGTACTCTTCCATATTAAAGAGTGAAGCCATTATAACTATCATCACTAACCAACTAGTCACAACCAATGTTTAAAAGCTTCTGAGGATTTTACACTATATATATATATATATATATGTATATATGTTTGTGTGTGTGTGTGTGTATATTTGTATGTGTGTGTGTGTCTTTGTATATGTGTATGTGTGCATGTGTGCATGCTCACGTGTGTGTATGCATCTGTGTGTATGTATATATATACACATATGAAGTCTCGTCGAGCTTCCCAAGCCATGACCTCCTAGGTCGCAGAGAGACAACCTGATTTGCAGGGTCATACACAGGGAAACGACCTAGGTGCCCATATGATGCTCCTGGATTATGCAAGCAGCAGGTCCTATGCCAGTCTCATGGTGTAGCCGACAGTTGGCAGTTGGACACATAGTCCTCCCAACTGTACCCCATGATCCGGTGACGAGACTTGCTACAAAAGGGATCAAAATGAGACTCCAAGGCACATCCAGATTTCACTTCCATAGAGCAAAACTGCCAGTATCAAGGGCTTCTGTATAGGTACTATCTCCAAATGGTCTTGTTGATTGAGTTTATGGCTCTTCCTGCCAGATCAATCTGTCTACTGACTTCTTGGTCTGACAGATCAGAGATATGGATTACACTGCAAAGTATTATGTGACTTCAACGTCCTCACAGTAAGCATGGATCAAATGGACGGGTTCCCCTAACAGGCCCCAAAAGTGCTGAATCTTGGTCTTGGTCCAGGAGACCTTTAGGCCTAAGGGCTTCGCCTCATTGCTAAATGCATCAAGAGCCGCCACCAGTGACTCCATGGACTCAGATAGGATAGCAACATCATCAGCAAAGTCAATGTCTGAGGCCTTGATATTCCCAAGTGTTGCTCTACACTGACTTTGGGTAGTAGCTCTGTCCATTATCCAGTCCATGCAGGTGTTGAAAAGTGTTGGTGATAGGACACAGCTTTGCCTTACCCCTGAATTAACAGGGAAGAAGTTCGACAGGCCCACACCACACTTTACAACACTTTCAGTACCGGTATGTAGGCTTATTATTAGACCAAAAATCTGTGTTGGAATTCCCCTAAGTCTCACAAGTCTAAGCAACCCACAACCAAACTCATTGTGTTCTACAATTACTTGAAGCACTAGGATACTATCGTAAACTTCCCAAGAGTGAATCCAGATTACTCAAGTCTCTGGTGCCTTAATAGGTGATCACGGATCACCTATTAAGTGGGCAAAAATCTTGCTTCATATGCTGAGCAGTGTAATGCCACAGTAGTT
>NC_061829.1:43448165-43455665 GCF_019202785.1 Penaeus chinensis
CTCCGACTATCTCTCTATCACATTATTTTCTCTTGTTATCAGTTGACACGTAATATTTCTGTTTCTATATGTTTGGAAACTATTAAGCTTACATATAATTTATTTTTTATTGTTTTGCACCTCTTCATTTTGTTCCTCTAAAGAGCCTTGGCGAACCGGAGTACTATAGAGACATGAGTGAAGGTCAGATTTTCCTCTATTGAAACTAGACGAAATATATAGTTTCCAGCCGTTTACTCCTAACTAAATTATCCCCGATTTTCGAAAACAATAAGCTAGTATTTATTCTTCATACTAATAATTTCTTACAATAAAATTCTGATATTCCTTTATTCTAAGGTCTAAAAGGGTTACAAATAATAAGAGAAATCGCATTTGTATCTATATGACTATCTTTTTCGTAACAAATTCTTCGTAGAGAAGGTCAGATTTCCCTCTATTGAAACTAGACGAAATATATCTGGGTCAGATAAAAGGAGCAGATCTGTGAGGCTCATCAGTATTATCTAAACAGAGAGAGAGAGAGAGATGAAAGTCTCCTGTTACAAATTGCCCCGGAGCTTCATACTTGCCATGAGGATCAGCTATCGTCTGGACAAGGATCAAATCGCACAATTCCCACTCATGATGTCATTCTCACATTATGCATCAAGCTCCTTACTGGTTGGATTCACTGTCTTATAATGCTGATGAAGATAATAACATTAATAATAGAGATGGTATTGGTACTGATGTTAAGAACCATAATCAAAATGATTATAATCATGATGATCATAACAAGAATGAGAATAATAATTGTGATGCGGTCACCGACACGTTGCAAGTCAATTAAGAAATCAAAACGTTACAGGCTTAACCTTAAATATGGTCAGAATTTTGATTCTTGCAGTTTTTAGAAACTAACTGCAAAATCATGTAAAGTTGATGGGTTTACTTATGTAGACCTTCTGTACGGTGCAAATATACCGACATAAAGCAACAATATAGAATATCTCAATATTAGGTACAGAATATTTGATTCATACGTTGAACATGATACTGTCCTTCGTAGGCACCTTATACTATGGAACAATTTATCATTATTAACATCATTATTATCATTCTGAATATTCTTTTGGAAATGTAACTTAATACGTTTCTCATTAGACTGATCTTTGCACACAAAGACAAAGGCTGCCCCTTCCCGTCACTGCCTCCTGAGTACACCTTATCACGGGAATAGCTACTTCGCACCTTCCACTCCTTAGCCTGGTTTACCCAAAGACCTAGGTGACCTACATGTCCCTCTCGAGCAAGCCCAGCAACTCTCCCCCCTGTCACGGCCTGATAAACCTGACATTCCAGCCTGTGAAAGCAAGCACTGCCCAGAATGTAGCCGCTGAATAAAAGGGGGACATTCTACATACCTCGGCATAAGGAGCTAAGCTTGCATCCACTCATCTTGTTGCGAATGAAGCCAAAAGCCAAGGCCACATTCATTATCCGCCTTAAGTCCATCTCTCGTGTCGCTCACATCTGGTGGCAGCGGTGGAATGGAAGGTGTAGAAAGTTTCAAACTGATTCACTGCCCAACTTTCAGAATCACGGCACAATATGCATGGGGGATTTTAATGCTAGACATTATACATTTGGAGACAGTCAATGCAATGAAAATGGCGAGGAGTTCCAAAATTTTGTGAACCATAGATCTATGACCGTATATGATACAGACAGGGAAACTCACGTGGCGGGGGGCAGGCTAGATTATGTAATAGGAAGGGATCTTGTGCATGGAAATGTCAGAAGCATGCTTGCAACAGAGCTAATCAATGACCACTTTGCAATAGTAACGAGATACGCTGTTGATAATAGTCCATCTGCAAAAACAAATAGGCTTAAAATTTCTATTCCTCCTTACCTTGAGCACCACTTAAAATCACGTATTTATGACTGGTATAACGATTACACAGTAACGAGTCTTGATAAATTCTCCATGGACATGATGAAAGTGGTCACTGATTACTACAACACCTGGGTCTGTCCAAAGAAAACCTTAAAGAGCAACAATTCACAACGCCTAAAACAACCTAAGTGGGTCAGTGACCCTACACTATTAAGGGAACAATAGCGAGTTCAGGAGCTTTGTGATATCTACAAGCAGGACAATACACATGACAATCTTATTCAGTTTCTTAAGGATAACAAAAATCTACGGGATTTAAAAACTCATTTCTGAAAAGAACACTTTGAACAGTTCCTACAAAGCATTAACAATAACACCTCAATGTCTGAGGTCTGGAAAAAAAAAAATAATCGACTCAGGCAAAAGAACTAACACCCCGCAGTTCCATAGTCCTCTTGCACAAGCAGACATGATCCTTAGTCAATGGGCTGGAGCGTCCAAATTGAGCTCACTTCCCACAAATATTCAGAACCACCTTAGTCAGTCTAAAATTGCACGTAAGTTTACCATTGAGATTGGATGTTCTGAGACAGACCCTTCAGACTTTGCTGAGATTACTCAGTGGGAGCTGAACAATGCACTGTTCAAAGGAAAAGCGTCTGCACCAGGTGAAGATGGAATTACCTATAGTGTCCTCCGCCTTATAGCTCAGGTAGCTGGTAATCCCCTTTTGCACCTGTGCAGGTTGAGTTTGTCACAAGGTATTCTGCCTGGCCTCTGGATGCGCAGTCTAATCATCCCTATACCAAAACCAAACACTGATAAATACTGCCCAATCTCACTAACCTCATGTGTATGCAAAGTTCTAGAAAGGATAATTTTGAACAGACTCAGGTACAGGTTGCAAGGTAAATTATCTCACAGACTGTACGGATTCATAACGGGACGTAGCATACAACATTGCTTTGCAGAGTACTACTCAAACTCTAATCCAGGGAAGCACACTGTTTTTCTTGACCTTAAGTCAGCTTTTGACATTGCAAACAGAGAAATTATCCTACAACAATTAGTTAGCTTTGGCATCCGGGGTAAATTATTGAGCTGGATTAGAATGTATCTTTCGAACAGATCAGCAAGTGTCTTGTTCAGGGGAGTGAGAAGTTCCACCACACAATCTTTTGAACTTGGGACGCCACAGGGAGGAGTTCTCAGCCCATTGTTGTTCAATGTCCTCATGCACAAGCTGGTGGCAGATATTCCACTTGGGGATGGTGAATCCATTATATGCTTTGCTGATGACATATGTGTCAAAGCATCATCACAAGAGAGGATGCAAATAATTCTCGACAAACTCACAATTAGGGCTCATGAGTGTGGATTAGTCATCTCCACTGAGAAAACAATGGCTCTCAATCCATGCATCATACCCCTACCCACTTTTCGCATAGGTGACCAAGAGCTTGACATGTGTCATAAATATAAATATCTAGGGGTGAACATAAATTTATGGATGCAGACCTGATCCTTTCCCTGAAAAAGAGACTCTGGGAGAGACTGAAACCGTTGAGAGTTCTTGTTGGAAGAGAACATGGCATCAATGTTAAGCTCGCTAGACTGTTTTACTTGGCTTTTATAAGATCAGTTGTAGATTACCATGTACTGCACTTGTTGCAGTGTAAGGAATCAGAAATAAATAGCTTGGAGGTAGTGCAAAATGAAGCCATGAGGATTATCCTTGGCGCCCCGAGAACAGCAAGGATAGTAAACATGAGGTCGGAACTTAACCTACCATCCATCTCTGATAGAATAATATTCATTTCCACTATATTTGGGGTCAAAGCTCTGAGGGAACCCTTGTATCTTTCAGACTTCCAAAAACAAATGCAGCATAAAATCACGTATAAAGAACTATGTGAATATTTTATTTCATCTGATACATTGGAAGATATACTCGTATTATATCCAAAATTTACTATGTAAAACTGCCGTAAACAAAACAACACAGTGTTATGTAAACACGGCAAGATCATATCAACGTATTATTTTTGTATGATGTATGACATGTTTCTATATTACCATGTACAATTACAGTAGTCACAGACTACTGTACTGTGTCAGATGTATATAAAACTGTAATCATGATTGCCCTCGCCTGAGCAGATAGCCAGGGTGGTAAATAAACTTACTTAACTTAACTTAACTGAAGGCAAAATTCATTAATCTATGGTTTATATATAACAAGAACAAGACAGTGTGATGTTGTGACTGCAAGAATCAGGCTTGGATATTGATTGTATTGGCAGGTCAGTACAGTTTGTAATGTCGAAGAAACTAAGTGTAAACTGTGTAATGAAGAATATAAGCGAACACTTGTACATTATATCTCAGAGTGCCATGTGTTACACCCTTTCAGACCATCTAGCATGAGGTACCGAGAACTTGTAACTACTTCATATCATCTGATGTCTTAGAAGATATACTTATATTGTATCCTAAATTTGGAATGTAGTATCACATAACCGCATATCAAATGTATTAATGCTTTTCCACGCCCAAGCTATATGCCGGCGTGGCAGATGAGTGGATAAAGGACTGTGCAATTGTTCCTTTCCTGAAACTGATAAAGTACTCATAATAATGTTATAGGCTAAAATTAACATGTAATACCACTATGTAATGTTATGACCATGCATTAAATGTACCACAGCTTGCCCACGCCTGTGCAGTTAGCCAGGGTGGTAAATAAAGGACTCAACTAAAAATGGCGCAGCACCTCGGCAACGACTCTCGGGCCCGGGGGGGTACCCCCCCTCGACCTTGTGCGAGGAGACACTCTCTCCTCGCCATATGTGTATGTCGCTCGCTCTCAGCGAAACTGTATTGACGACCTTATTGAAGGATCAATTGGAGGTATTACCTTCAAACTTTGTGATGGGTACAAGAAACGAATACCTTGTGATCCACTACAACATAGATTTTGATCTTGAACATGAGTATGCACTCGATGGAGTTCATAAGGCCTTAAGAGTGCACAAAGACAGGAAACCAATCAACCGTATTTGTATCATATGGAAAGGAGAGCAACCACCTCCCAGTACATACCACTGGAGGGCATCCCCCATGATCTGCTATAACTGCATGGGAAGTAGCCACGTAGCTAGGTATTGCAAGGGCAAGGCGCCATGCACAGCATGTGGTAAGCAACATACTGCCAGGGAGAGTCCTCGCAGTGCAGCAGAAGAGAATACTGCAGAAGCTCGATCTTTTCTCCCATCACGCTTCAGGTGTGGGTTGACAGGTGTGTCTGCCTGGCACTGGGGGTTCACGGGCCTCCCTGCCCTGCCCCCCCCCCCCCCACCCTTTGTGGTCCCAGTACCGACCGCGAGTGACCAGCGCAGCCCTCCCAACCCAACCCGCGGACAGGGTGCCGGGGAAGCGCCAGACCCTGTGTGACGTCACCAGCCGCAGAGATTTCCCGCAGTTGTCGGCGAGTGGGGGTGCAGAGGTCACCGAACTACGCGACACGGTTACGCAACTGGAGGAGAAGGTGAACAAGGTGATGCTGATCCTCACAGAGGCGACATAAATGTGCTCGAACTTTTAAAGGAAATTAAAGCCCTAAAAGAACAAAACAATAACTTAATTAATGAAATAACGACGCTGAGACAGGACATGGAAAAAATTAAAGTGACTGTCATTGCCGTGATACTAGTGTTACCATTAGTACTAAAAAAACGAACGAGAAGAACCGATGTCAGACCGCCAGTGCTGATAACCAGAGTGGGCGTGTCAGCGCTGACAGCCGCCACGAACAATATCAGGATCCCTGTGACGTCGAGTTCAGTGACGCAACCAGCTAAGACCAAATGTTTGAAATGGTTAAAAGTACTTTTAAGTTTAAGACTACAATCTGTAATGAAATCCATAATCATAAAGCTATATGTTTCTTATGTGAATCTATAATTTGTAATATTAGAGGATATAGATTGCATAATAGAGCACTATTCACATATGGATAAACGCACAATCAAATTTATATCATGGAATATGCGTAGTATAAAGCCTAGGCTGAATGACCTAGAGTATTATATCCGTAAATATAATACTGATGTTATTTGCGTGCAAGAACCTTTTGCTGCTGCAAAGGTGAAAATAGCACCTGCAATTCAGGGATATTATTCATATGTGAATACAGCCATGACTGGATTGTTGACATATGTGAAGGTAACACTGCCGCATAAATTAGTTAAAAAATCAGAGAACGCTGATGTTCAATTTTATCATTTGAAAATTCAGACTGCCACTGGCTATTTTTCACTGTATAATGTATATGCCAGATACTCAAATTTTTGGCTAGTTTTCTCCCCAATTTTCACAACCAAATCATGCTATGTATGGGCGACTTCAATGCAAGGCATCCACACTTTAGAGACAACCAACGTAATAGTAATGGGGAAGAATTCAAACATTATATCAATACTGACAGTATGTGACACAGAAGCAGAGACTCATTTGGGAGGTGGCAGGTTAGACTGTATTTGGCAAAAATTCAGTTCATGGTAATGACTGTACTTTACTGGTGCGAGAGTTAGTTAGTGACCACTTTGCAATACGAACAGATTATACTGTAGACAGCGTGAGTACTCAGCCCCTAGATCACCTAGGCTCCGAATAATCATCCCACCGGGCCTGGAGCATCACTTCAAGGCACGGGTCTATGACTGGTATAACACCTATGAAGTAACAACTGTTGAGAAATTTTCTCAGGATCTAATCAAAGTTGTCACTGACTACTATGATACACTCATTTCCACAAGGGATAAAAAATCAGCTCAACAAATCGAAAATAGATAGAAATTTAAGTATTGCAATAGCATGTGCTGCTATTTATCCCTCCGACTTTGTCGAAATAACCGAGTGGGAACTGAGCAATGCCCTTCTGAAAGGTAAGGCAACCGCCCCTGGCGAGGACGGCATTACTTACAGCGTCCTTCGCCACATTAATCAGGTACCAGGCAACCCACTTTTACACCTGTATAGACTCAGCCTATCACAAGGAATCCTCCCAAGCTCCTGAACTAAAAGCTTAATCATTCCTATACCCAAACCCAATACTGATAAATACAGACCCATTTCCTTGACCTCCTGTCTGTGCAAAGTACTTGAGAGAATAATTCTGAAGTTATCCCCCAGACTGTATGGATTTCTCCCAGGGCATAGCAGTCAGCACTGTTTTGCAGAATACTTAACAAACTCAAACCCAGGCATGCAAACCGTATTTCTTGATCTTAAATCTGCTATTGATATTGCAAACAGGGAAATTATCCTTGATCAACTAGCTAGCTTTGGTATTCAGGGAAAACTGTTAACATGGATTCTCTTCAGGGGTATTATGAGTACTCATAAAAAAAGTATTTGAACTCGGCACACCTCAGGGAGGTGTACTTAGTCCCATGCTATTTAATATCCTAATGCATAGATTACTGAGCGATATACCACTTGCAGGCAATGACTCCATTATTTGCTATGCCGATGACATTTGTATTAAATCCTCATCCGAGGAGAGAATGTGAGAGATTCTAGATATAGTTTCTGCAAGGGCTACTGAGTGTGGCTTG
>NC_061829.1:43460665-43473165 GCF_019202785.1 Penaeus chinensis
AGTGAATATACACTTAAAATGAACAATTTACTTTCCGATGCTTCTGTTTACAGGAAAGTAACGAAAGGTGAGGGGGAGATGGAAGCTGCCAGATTCAAAAAGAAGGCGAGGGATTTACTCCTGCGTTCAGCTAAAGGTAAAGGTCTACTTCACCTGCTGGAGGAGGCCCCCCGCAACCCGTCCATGAGAGGTCTCCCGAAGTTACACAAGGCAGACATACCGATGAGACCGATCACCTCTGGGATTGGCAGCGCTCCCCATCGTTTGGCTAAGTATTTGGCTAAACCCCTCTCCGGCGCTATGGGAGTCATCAGTGATTCCCACCTGAAGAACTCTGGGGACCTCATCAGACGTCTTCAGAGTTTCGGTTATAAAAATAAAAAGCTTGCCAGTTTTGATGTTAAATCCCTCTTCACCAATGTACCCACAGACGGAGCAGTCCGAGCGGTCGAGAGGGTCACCAGCTCCATGACAGACGCAGAACTTCCACTGCCGAGACATAACTTCGTTCGCCTGGTGAAGTTATGCGTGGACTTCGGCTACTTTGAATTTGCTGGGGAAGAATACCAGCAGATAAGTGGTCTTGCCATGGGCTCCCCCCTGAGTGCAGTCATGGCCTGCCTGTTCATGGAGACGCTGGAGAGGGATAATTACAAGGATATAATCGGTAGGCACTCAACTTGGCTTCGATACGTAGATGATGTCCTCGTTGTTGTCCCCAGAAGGTCGTGCTTACAACTTATACTGACGCGACTTAACTCCGTCCACGAGAAAATCCAGTTCACCGTGGAAGAGGAAGAGGATCAGAAATTACCTTTCTTGGACACTCTGATCCATCGGGGTGACAACGGCCTACGTTTCTCTGTATACAGGAAGCCTACAAACAAAAATGATTATATTCATTACTACTCCGCCCACAGCAACAAAACAAAATCTGGCGTTGTAATCGGCTTCTTCCTCAGAGCACTGAGGATCTGCAGCCCTGAATTTCTTGAGGATGAGGTTGCCTTTGTTGTTAATTCCTTTATGAATCATAAATACCCCAGAGGCTTCCTTTTAAACCTCAGAAAGAAGGCGGAGAATATTCTCACGAAACCTAACCCTGCATCTTCTTCTAATGATTTTCTCGTATTACCGTCGTGTAACATTTCCCAGACGATTAGCAGATATTTTGGCGATAATGTGAAAATCGCCAGCACATCCGGGAAAAAGATACATGACATGATACGGGACAAGAAGCAGTTCAGTAACAACCCTAACAGTGCTGTATATCGCATACCCTGCAGCAGTTGCGATACAGCTTACTATGGTGAAACAGGCCGAGGTTTCAGCACCAGGATCAGCGAACATCGAGCTGACATCCGTCACCATAGAACTTCCAACGCCATGGTGGTACATGTAGATGAAGCTGGACATCTACCCAATTGGAAGGAAGCAAAAATAGTCCATGGAGGACTGTACATACAGAAAAGGAAGGTAATGGAAGCTGCTTACATCGCGACAGAGAAAAGCATCAACGCAGCGTCGGGTAGATTCAAACTATCCAAGGTCGCAGCTGCAATTATACGGTCAACAAGTGGGAGGTCACAGTCGTCAGGTAGTCCATCACCTCATGTCTAATATATATATACTCTGTATTTCCCTTAAATGTATGTATTTCTGACGAAGACATAGTCGAAACCGGTCAAATACATCTCTTGTATTGTGAAGATATTCATTCTCATTCATACCTTTTATACAAGTGTCAACATGAACGCGGTTCATATATATATATATATATATATATATATAAATTACTCTTTGTTCATAATGAATGTCTAGCTATCGTATCAACCTGATGGTGAATTCGCTTTATAAATGATATATGTGGGTAAAAAATTAATGTTTGTATAAACAAAGATAACCGAGAGCTGGAATGCATGTACGTGCAGCCTCGAAACTGCCTAGCTTATGTTTTAAGACAGTTAATGATACTGCTGATGCTGGCAGCGAGAATAGCCTCCTTTTCCGTGACTTTGCTAGGTCCCAGAAATTGAGGATTTCTGGCTCCTGGTATCAGCGCTCTGACCCGCATCGTTGGACTTGGTACGGCAGTACGGGTAGTGTGGCCAAGGAGATCGACCACATCCTCGTTAGCACTCGTTGGAGGATCCTCCAGAACTGCTGCCCTGTTAGTTCAGGTGTTAGGCAAGGCTGTGTTCTTGGACCAACACTTTTCGACACTTGCATGGATTGGATACTGGGTAGAGCTACTGTCCAAAGTCACTGTGGAGCAACTCTGGGCAATATCAAGGTTACAGACCTTGACTTTGCTGATGATGTTGCCGTTCTCTCTGAATCTCTGGAAACCCTAGTGGCGGCTCTTGATGCATTTAGCAATTAAGCAAAGCCCCTGGGCCTAGAGGTTTCCTGGACCAATACCAAGATCCAGGATTTTGGGGGCCTGCTAGGAGACCCTGTGCAATCGGTACGTGCTTGCGGTGAAAACATCGAAGTCACAGAGAGCTTTATATACCTCGGTAGTGCAGTTCACGACTCTGGGCTGTCGGACCAGGAAGTCAGTAGACGGATTGGCCTGGCAGCAGGGGTCATGAAATCTCTCGAAAAGAGTATTTAGAGATGCTGGTACCGATTTTTCAAGGCCCTGATACTGCCAGTTACTCTATGGTAGTGAAACTTGGACACTATCTTGTGTTCTAGAATCTCGTCTTGATGCCTTTTGTAACAGGTCCCTGCGCCTGATCATGGGGTACAGTTGGCGGGACCATGTGTCCAACCAACGGCTGCACCGTGAGACCGGTACAGGACCTGTTACTTGCACAATCCGTGATCGCCAACTCAGGCTATATGGCCACTTGGCTCGACTCCCGCAGGATGATCCTGCCCATCAGGTTGTCTCTGTCCGAGACAACCCTGGGTAGAGGAGGCCTGTGGGACGACCGAGAAGGTCGTGGCTTGGGCAGATCGATCAAACCTGTCGTGAGGAACTAGAGAGTGGCCGGGCCCCTACCTAGAGGCTCGCCATGAAAGGTGGATGTGGCTATGCGCCCCTGCCGGGGTTAGCCCCAAAATTATGATAATGAATGATACTGCTAACATATCTGTTGATAATAAGTATCATGTCTCCAATCACTTGCCTATGGCAGTGGAACTACAGCTGAAAGTACGAAAGGTGGATGTGGTTATGCGCCCCTGCCGGGGTTAGCCCCAAAATTATGATAATGAATGATACTGCTAACATATCTGTTGATAATAAGTATCATGTCTCCAATCACTTGCCTATGGCAGTGGAACTACAGCTGAAAGTACTATTGAGCTTTAATATACATAATAACCAACATTCAAAAAAAATTTAGCTTGGACTTTGATTACCCGTAAAAAGGAACAATTTTATATACAACTTAGAGTCCATTTATCAGATTATCAATTGTCCGATGCTATGTCACAAGGCTAAGTTTGAAATCAATGTAAGATAACATAGTTGTAATGTTGAATCATTGAATATATATATATATATATATATATATATATATATATATATATAATAAGGTTAGATGCGCTGTACAGAAATTTCAGCCCTGTAAAGCCATGGTTTTGAGTGAGATTCTCAACGAATTTAATTTCAAAACTGTTTTGGTTTCAATGAATGCATAAGAAAGATGCGGAAGTGGTATAAGAAGTACTTCTTCCACCTTATGGACCTGTGCGTGTTGAATGCTTACTACATTCATTGTTCACTGACAGGGGAAAAAACAGGTCTGAGAGTGTTTTCATTGACTTTAGTACGTCAGCTGTTTGAGAAATATGGTCCCCCACAGCCCCCTCCTGCACCTCTGGTTCTTCCCGTCGAAGGTAGGCTCCAACGTGGCCGTCATTACCCGGTGAATGTGCCATCGACAGAGAAAATAAGAACGCAGAGGATCTGCCATGTGTGTGCCCACATTCAGTTGAAACAAATAAAGAAGTCCTACACCAGGTACATGTGTAAGGAATGTAATGTGCCCCTTTGTATTTGAAGTGTACCATGAGAAAGTTGTGTTCTAGATGTAGAAATGTAGATATGTAGGGATGTAGAAAATAAAACTGCTGTATAGAAAGGTTTATGTGTTTTTTTTTTCTATATCAATAATATACGTATGTGTGTATATATATATATATACATACATACATATATATGTATGTATGTATGTATGCATATAAATACATACATACATACATACATATATATATATATATATATATATATGTATATAAATTCATATTTAAAATGTATATATTTATACACATATATGCATATATATATATATATATATATATATATATATATATATACATATATATATATATCATATATATATATATATACATATATATATATATATTATATATATACATATATATATATATTATATATATATACACACATATATATGTATATATATATGTATATATATGTATATATATACATATATATGTATGTATATACATATATACATACATATACATATATACATACATATATATATAAACATTATATATATATATATATATATATATATATACATATATATATGAGAGAGAGAGAGAGAGAAAAAGAGAGAGACCGGATATACAAATACATATAAAGCGTTTTTGTATATATAAATGTGCGCGTGCGTGTCTCTGTATGTATACACGCACGAATGAATGTTATTTTTTTTGTTTTTACTTATAAAAACATAGATTATGTATATATGCAAAACACTAGAAGATAATTATGGTCCCATCGCATATTTAGAATATTTTATTTTACACCTTCATTGTTCTATCCAGAAAAAAATATCAGGAATGTCCTTTGACAGAAGTACCGGATCAGATCATGTGACTATCGGATGATTGACAGGCCGAGATATGTCTGTTGGGTTGGGGATTCACAACTTGTCATCACAGTCAAGCCCAAGATTATGCTTACTCGCTGCCGTAATAAGTAATTTATGTCCTCATAAGAACGAATAATGAAAATGTATCTAAAATATTTTTATTCTAGCGTGTTCTCTAACCCTTCCTTAGTAAATCTGGCAACTCAAATTAACGTAAATTCTACAAGAAGCGATGGAGTAGCAATTGCGACATTTCCCACAAAATCATAAATTACTTCACTTCAGACCTTTGTCAGTCAAATTAAACACGCCACAAGGACCCATTATACTGGCAACACTCTACATCCCACCAAAAAGACCATACATCCTCGAACCTGACATCTTGGTGCTCCTGAGGCACAATAAACCATTGTACATCATGGGAGACTTCAACGCTAACTCTTTGGATACAACCACACTAACGTAATAGGCAGAAGCCTGGCCGCTTATATACAACAAGGAAGAATCACACACCTCGGTCCACACACACCAACATATATTGCTTATAACACAACAACAACTCCTGACGTAGTACTCGCTAACCACAGAGCACACCTACACTACCACATATCAACAGATAATATCACTTCCAGTGATCACCTCCCTGTAATATTAACACTATCAGCAAACCCATCATGATCCCAACACAACCCCGAGAATCCTTCAAATATGCAAACTGGAAGGGATTTAAACAAGTGCTTGAAAACACACACCTAACCGAACTCGAGGGCCAACCCACACACATGATAAACTGCCACCCTGAACAGTGGTACACAGACATACAGACGGCCAGACTGGCTAACATCCCCAGAACAACACACAAAACTATCCCCCACTACAGAGAAACACTGTCTGAAATTGCTCAAAATACAATACAGACACCTACACCAATTAACAATAACACGGGGCTAGGATTGATTGATTGATTATTTAAAATTATCTGCCGCGTCAACAGCTAAGGTCATTAGCGGCGAACACCTTGTTAGACTGAAAAAATATTAATATATTTAAAACGATAAAACTCTATCAATAAATGTCATAAATAACAATAAATATGATATTAAAATCGAAGCATAAATATTATGCTCTAAATGTCTAAAAAACTATTGCATAAACATTATGCATAATTAAATTTCATTGAAAATATTAGTTTCCCTAAGGAAACTAATAAGACCTTCTATGTCACACTTCTCCCCCAATACATTTTTTAGTGTATATGGGGGAGACAAGTACCTTCCTCTTTGGTCTGAGAATGCTGCACATCTTTCCATTACATGTGCGACCGTTACAGCTCTTGGCATTCCTCACAGCGTGCTTCACTTTTAGCCATCATCGGCCCATGAGTCTTGTGTGCCCGATTCTCAGCCTTGTTATTACAACTTCTACTTGTCGGTTAGGGTGGATGCTGGTCACCCAACTGCCAAGGTCATCTCTAATCTCTCGCAGTTTATTTCTAGAGGTATGCCTCCATTGTTCCCTCCATTTATCACGAAGACAATTCCTGATGCTGGGTTTCAAGTCAGTGTGTGGGAGAGGAAAACGAGCATCACAGGGCTGAGTTGCAGCTGCCTTGGTCTTCTGATCAGCTCGTTCATTCCCACTGATACCAACATGTGCTGGCACTCAACACAGAGTTATCTTTTTACGTGCTGACATCAGTGAAAGCCAATCTTGAACCTACATCACCACTGGATGTGACGAGTTTAAGCTTTTGATTGCTTGCAGGGCACTACGAGAGTCACAATATATTACAACGGAATGGTTTGTAAGATCTCTAGTCATCTTGACTGCTGCAAGGATGGCATGTAACTCTGCAGTGAAAATCGAGGCTGATCGAGAAAGACTGCCAGATGCAGTCTTCCTTCTGCTCACTGCTGCAAAGCCCACACCATTTTCAGATTTCGAACCATCTGTATATATTGCATATGATCCTTGGTACTTAGAAGTGTGTTGAAGAAATATCTCTCTGACTTCTGCTTCGGATCTCTCCCCTTTCCCGATTCCGACCAAATCGAGCTCGACTTGATTAGTCCAAGGGGGGACTTGGGAAGTTCCAACAGCCAGAACCTTTGTGAGATTTAAATTAAGATTTTCCACAAGATTCCTCATTCTCCTACCATAGGATCGGCTATCCTCAAGGGGGTTGAAAACCAATCTGGATGTAGGAGATTCTGGAATCCTTTGTAGTCTCGTGTAGTAAATCAGGTTCATGTAGTCCCTGTGTAATGAAAGAGGTGGTTCTCCACTCTCAGCATACAGGGACTCTACAGGTGAAGACCTGAAAGCCCCTATACAGATTCTCAGAGCTTCATTATGAACCGAGTCCAACATCCGGAGAACAGTGGGAGTTGCAGATGAATAAGCCTCACATCCATAGTCAAGTTTACTACGAATAAGCGCTCGGTAAAGCCGCAGAAGCGTTGTGCGGTCTGCACCCCAAGATAGGTGTGAAAGAACCCGCAAAATACTAAGCGCTTTTGTAGCTTTCACCTTCAACTGTTTAATGTGAGGCACCCATGTAAGCCTTGAGTCAAAAATTAGACCCAAGTACTTTACCTCTTGGACAAAATGCAGTGGGTTTGCTCCTAAATAGAGGGAAGGATGGAACTTTTCCCGTTTGTGGAAATGCATAGCCATGGTCTTGCTTGGAGAAAATTTGAACCCATGGTATGTTGCCCATTGCACAACCTGATTTATTGCAGTCTGCATGTGCCCTTGCACATCCTGTAAGCTTCCTCCTGAGCAGTAAAGTGTAAAGTCATCCACATACAGACTTCATGAGACAGCACTTGGAACGACCTTTACGATGTCATTTATAGCAATGGCAAACAGGGTCACACTTAAAACACTCCCTTGTAGGACCCCTTCTAGCTGGTCTTCCAGGTTAGAGAAGCTGTTTCCCACCCTCACTCTAAACTTTCTGTCAGCAAGGAAGCTTTGTATGAAGGTAGGCAATGCTCCTCTTAAACCAATGTCATACAGCTTCATGAGTATGCAATGCTTCCAAGTAGTATCATAAGCCTTTTCAAGGTCAAAGAAGACTGCTAATATATGACGTCGCTGTGTGAAGGAATTCTGTATAGCAGTTTCCATCCTTACAAGTGCATCTGAGGTCGATCTCAGTTTTCTAAACCCATATTGATATGGGGTCAGTACGTTTTCCTTTTCTAGCAGCCATGTCAACCTGAAGTTTACCATTTTCTCCATCAACTTGCAGATGCAGCTGGTGAGAGAAATTGGTCTATAATTCCCTGGTATAGAAGCATCCTTACCAGGTTTAGGGACAGGAATGATTATAGCTTCTTTCCATGTGGATGGCACTGTGCCCTCCCTTTAGATCCTATTGAATAGATCCAACAGGAACGTTTGGGAACTCTCCGGTAAGTGAGATATCATTTGGTATGGAATATCGTCATTTCCTGGGGCAGTCTTACGGCAGAGCTGCAAAGCAGAGTCCATCTCCTTGCGCAAAAATGGAAAGTTGTATGGAAGTTCTGCTGCAGTGCTACTGAAGAAGGACACTGTGTGTCGTTCCTGTTCATCCCGAAGAGTGGAGAATCGAGCAGTGTAAGATGCTCCAGAGTTTTTGGATTTTGCCAGCTCATTTGCAACATCTGTTTTGTCTGTTAGGATTATACCATCTATTTTCAGAGCAGGTGGTGATATGGATGTGCTCTTTCCAGCGATCTTACGCACCTTGTCCCATACCCATGCTAAGGGAGTCCCAGAGTTAATTAAGGAGACATATTGTCTCCACAATGTCCGCCTAGCCTCCTTTAGCACTCGCCTGGCCTTGGCTCGGGTCTTTTTGTACTGGATCAAGGTTACATCGCTTGGGCGTCGTTTCAACTGCCTTTATGCAGCTTTTCTTGCTCTGACAGCTTGTAGGCATTCATCAGACCACCATGGTACCGGAGGTCGACGGTACTGCCCGCTACTTCTGGGAATTGATGCTTCTGCTGCAAGGTGAATTCGTGATGTGAAGTGATTAACAGCATCTTGAACACACTGGAAATCATTCACAGATCCTTGCAATACTGCAGTTGATCTAAAAAGATTCCAGTCTGCATGTTCAAGTCGCCATCTCTGTACTCCATTGGCTGGAATACCATTCACCTTCTCCAAAAGTATTGGATAGTGGTCACTTCCATGTAAGTCTTCTATGACCTGCCAAGTGAAATTCAACTGTGAATCAGGTGAACCAATTGACAGGTAAATATTGGAGAATGTCCCAGTTTGAATTTGGAAATGTGTGGGTGCGTCACTATTCAGTAAAACTGCATCTACTCTTGAGAACAAGGACTCCAAGGCCCTTCCTCGAGGGTTGCACAAAGTGTCTCCCCAGAGGTGATGCCGACCATTGAAGTCTCCCAAATGTAGAAATGGATGAGGCAACTGCACAAGTAAATCTTCCAAATCATCTATGTTGAGATTATGTGGAGGGAGGTAGATTGATGCAACAGTGTAAGGTCGTGCCAAGCCTATTCTCACAGCCTTCACCTGCAGTGTCGTCTGCAGGTGGATGGCCTGGAAGGGAATATCCTGACGTACCATCACTGCTACTCCTCCATGAGGTCCATTATCAAAGGTCCCATAATGGGCTTGAACTTGGAATCCTCTCAGGGAAATTGGACGATTTTCCCTGATCATAATCTCTTGTAGGCATACACAAACTGGATTACATGAAGCTATCAGATGTTGCAGTTCTTCCCATTTTGCATGAATTTCCTGACAATTCCATTGGATTAGGGTATCCAGTTCTTCAGGTTGACAAACTACTTCATAAGGTGTTTGGCAGCACCTGTGGTTAAGGCCTGCCCCACACCTTTAGGCTGTCCCTTTCCAGCATCTTGGGAGTACCTTTTGATGGGTTGTTGAACTGTGGAACTAGTTTCCACAGGCTTCCTTTGGACAGGCTCAGAATTTCTTTGCTTGGGCAAAGGACGGACCTGAGCCTTCGATTCAGGAGAATTCTGTCTAGCAGCGGAGGCCCTTGTGGACGTGGTAGCCTCAGGAGCCCTGCCTGGTGGCTCCAAAGACCCGACTCTATGAAGAGTATTTTGAACAGGCTCAGGATTCCTCTGCCTGTGCAAATGGCGTACCTGAGCCTTTACTTCAGGGGGATTCTGCCTAGCAGCAGAGGCCCCCGTGGATGTGGTGGCAGCTGAAGCTGTCGCCGTTGAGGCCTCTGGAGCCTGAAATGATGGTTCCAAAGACCTTACTTTGGGAGGAGTCTCCTCAATAGACCCTTCACTCCTACTCCGTTTCTGGTGCAACTCACCAGAGGCACTTTCAGCATTTGCGGACTGAGGTTTAAAGGTAGTGGCAGTGTGTGTGGTGATAGAAGTATTGGAGGGTAAGGGATGGCGGGAAGGAGGATGGGCTAGAACTGAGGCAAAGGACTTACCCGGCTGTGCAAACAGCACACGAGCATGTCGCTTTGCTTCTGCAAAACTAACTTTCTCCTTGCTCCTTATTACCAATACTTCTTCTTCAAACTTGTACCTTTTACAATTCCCTTACACTGATTGAGGGTTTTGTGAGGAGAACATGAGACTTGAGCCCCAGGAATGTCGCATATTGCACGCAGACGGTCACTCTCGTCTGGTGACGAAACCACAACGTTCAGGCTACCATCTCGTTGTGGGGTGATGCGAGATCACGTTGACATACCTCAACTATCTTCCGAAGTACTTCACAAAAATCGAGATCCATGATAGATACACCATCAATGGTCTTCACTACTAGAAATTTACTATATGATACACTTTCATATTTACCAGGTAAGATTTCCTTCATGGATTGAGGATTTTTCTCCTTCTTACCTGGTTTGGGAGCTCGGGAACCATTACGATTCCCATTCTTGCCCTTTGGAACCTGGTAAGTTTCCAGAGTGACAATATGTGATGTTCCAGAGGGATTGGCTGGGGGATTGCGAAGGTCGTCAGGGAGAGAACAAGTTCTTTACACAGGGACTACATGAACCTGATTTACTACACGAGACTACAAAGGATTCCGGGATCTCCTACATCCAGATTAGTTTTCAACCCTCTTAAGGATAGCCGATCCTATGGTAGGAGAATGAGGAATCTGGTTGAAGATCTTAATTTAAATCTCACAAAGGTTCTGGCTGTTGGAACTTCCCAAGTTCCCCCTTGGACTAATCAAGTCGAGCTGGATTTGGTCGAAATCGGGAAAGGGGAGAGATCCGAAGCAGAAATCAGAGAGATATTTCTTCAACACACTTCTAAGTACCAAGGATCATATGCAATACATACAGATGGTTCGAAATCTGAAAATGGTGTGGGCTTTGCAGCAGTGAGCAGAAGGAAGACTGCATCTGGCAGTCTTTCTCGATCAGCCTCGATTTTCACTGCAGAGTTACATGCCATCCTTGCAGCAGTCAAGATGACTAGAGATCTTACAAACCATTCCTGTTGTAATATATTGTGACTCTCGTAGTGCCCTGCAAGCAATCAAGAGCTTAAACTCGTCACATCCAGTGGTGAGGTAGGTTCAAGATTGGCTTGCACTGATGTCAGCACGTAAAAAGATAACTGTGTTGAGTGCCAGCACATGTTGGTATCAGTGGGAATGAGCGAGCTGATCAAAAGGCCAAAGCAGCTGCAACTCAGCCTTGTGATGCTCGTTTTCCTCTCCCAAACACTGACTTGAAACCCAGCATCAGGAGTTGTCTTCGTGATAAATGGAGAGAACAATGGAGGCATACCTTCTAGAAATAAACTGCGAGAGATTAGAGATGACCTTGGCACTTGGGTGACCAGCATCCATCCTAACCGACAAGTAGAAGTTGTAATAACAAGGCTGAGAATCGGGCACACAAGACTGACTCATGGGCCGATGATGGCTAAAAGTGAAGCACGCTGTGAGATATACCAAGAGCCATTAACGGTCGCACATGTAATGGACAGATGTGCAACATTCTCAAACCAAAGAGGAAGGTACTTGTCTCCCCCATATACACTAAAAAGTGTATTGGGGGAGGACTGTGACAGATGGTCTTATTAGTTTCCTTATAGAAACTAATATTTTCAATAAAATTTAGTTATGCATAATGTTTATGCAATAGTTTTTTGTTTTTTTTTTGACATTTAGAGCATAATATTTATAGATTTTTAATATAATATTTATTGTTATTTATGACATTTATTGGTAAAGTTTTAACGTTTTAAATAGTTTGATATTTTTTTCAGTCCAACAATGACCTTATCAATTAAATCAGTTTGGATTATCATTAACATTATCGCCTATACTGAAGTGAAATGAAGAGCGATCTAGGCGAAGCAGATCCGTGGGAAATAATGTCAAATTGAAACGTATAACAGGGGAGTAGAGATTAACTTTGACAATTGGACCTAAACTCATTGTGAAGGGAGATATTCACATTCAATGATAGAACGCAATAAACATAAGAGAGAAAAAGAAAAGGGGGATAGACACAGTCAAACACAGATATAGCGAGAAAGACTTAGTGATAGAGAAAGAGAGAAAGAGACGAGGGAAGTGGGGAAGGTACGAAGAGAAAGTCAGAAAGAGACAGTAATGGCGTTACAAAAAGAGGGGGGGGGGGGGCATGAGGAG
>NC_061829.1:43478165-43480665 GCF_019202785.1 Penaeus chinensis
ATGGCGAGGACATCATCTACGTATCGAAGCCAAGTTGAATGTCTGCCGATTATATCCTTGTAATTATCCCTCTCCAGCGTCTCCATGAACAGGCAGGCCCTCTATCTATCTGTGTGTGTATGTATATATACACACACACACACACACACACACACACACACACACACACACACACACACACACACACACACACACACACACACACGCACACGCACGCACACGCACGCATCTGTAACCAAATTTACCTGATTATTGTCTGTTGTTATAAGTTTCATCAACTTTGGAGAGTAAAGGAAGTATGGTAATAGATGGGTAATTATTCACATACTCTATATCCTCCGACATGAAAATTAGTGTTACTATACCATGTGCTCCTACAGCACATATTATGCGAAGGTGTTTTGTTCCTAGGATAATAATTTCTACGCTCACTGGTTGTGCTCCGAACACATTAGTTAATTTTCCAATTTTTGGTGAGTTATTAAAATGCTCTGTGCTTTATGTAGAATCTGTACAATCACCTGTATGGTGTTTGTTGTTAGGCACTAGTGTTTTAACACATTTCCATATTTTATAAAAATTGTTTTTATATGCTTAGAATGTATTTCTGAAATATTTTGTTTTGGCATACTTAATCAACGATATGACATATTTCTGTTTTTACTTTACAATTCACCTGTAAAGCGGCTTAATTTCTGTTGTTTTTGAGAGTTTGGTGGCCATTATTTCTATCGCTAATGGCTCTCTTGATGTCAACATTTATCCACGGAGCACGGAGACGTCCGACGGGTCGAATTATGCTGCTTTTAATAACTTCCGTAAGAATAATTACTTGTTTGTCTACATTATATGTCGATGAAATATCTAAGTCATCTCTTTAGACATGATTAGCTTGCAGAATGATTTAGGGTCATAGTGTGTGGAGTCGTGGAAAAAGAAAATGTTACCGATGTCGCTTTTTTTCTTTATATTTAACGTCATCGTTATTAGTTCATGGTCAACAACATGACACGGGACGACATTAGAATGGAGAATGATATATGATCTGTTAGTTATTACATTTAACAGAGATGAGGTGTTTTCTGTAATCCGTGTAGGCTTAGTTCTTATTTATAATTAATCTAACCTATTTTCCTTAATCATATATACTAACTAATCATTTAAATCACCTAAGATAAAAATATTACTTGTGTAGAAGCTTCAACCTTGGTCTTATTAGGCATGTTGGCTTTGGGTTTGATGGCGCGAAGGGACTCAGTTGATGCAGTCTTGGTGAGTGTTTTTTTTTTTTTTTTTTTTTTTTCTTGGGTTGGAGATAGAGGGCGTTGTGACTGGGAGATGTGAAAGGAAAAGTCCCGTATGTGGTCTGATCACGGATGCAGATGGAAGGTAGGGGGGGATCGGTTCTCATGTGATCTCTGCGCCCTCTACTTGTTCTTTCCCTATTAATATATCTCTGGCCGACTACTGTTCAGAAAACATTCTGATCAGCAAGTCTTTGTTTTCTATCAGTTTTTGATCTGTGTAGGAGGGCCCATTATAGGCCTGTTTCCTGTAGAATTACCTGATTTTTTTAGGTGACAAACAGTCTGTTGGGGGGGGGGGGTCCATTGTAGTTGTTGTAAACACTATGTTTTGATTATAGACACACTGCACAATAATATTTGTCATTTGTTTAGTGTCCTCTGTCAGGTTCCTGGGTTTTCTGATAATAATATCATGGGCTTCCTCGATTTCAGCCGGCTTGTAGTATTTACTGATTTGATCACAGACGACCGACTTTGCCCAGGACTGTTTTGTTGCAATGAAACACATAATTATGTTAAGCACTATAGTAACTGCCAAATTGGTAGATTGTTTTCTCAAACCGATTTTTGTTTGCACTGTTTACACTGCTGGTATCCCAAAAAGAAATCAATGCATGCCCCGAATGTAACATCAAATTCGCAGGTGAATTTTAACATAATTGTTATCTTCCTTTCTTTGATACTAATATTTCAGTGGATAAGAATTCTTTTGTTTATTCAGTTTATAGAAAAACAACTTATGCTGGTCTCATTACAAACTTGAACTCGTACATGCAATTGGATATAAAGGGAATTTCATTTCAACATTATTCTATAGAACTTTCAAGATTTCCAAGGACTATTTTAATTTCTCTAAAGAGGTTTTTTATTACGTTTGTATTAAGAAAGAACAATTTTTCCCTCAATTTCATTGAACATAACATCAAGATTACACTTAATAGGCTTCTGGTTTCAAATGTACCCCTTTTAACTGTTCTTAGCGAATCGATTTATTTTAAACTTACATACGCATTATTAGTTACAACTTAGGGAGAAAACTATCAAATTTAATTAAAGCTCATTATTCCACTGTCAGCCTTAAGGTTGTAATCCATTGGTAATTTATTCAAATTCAAAGATGAAATTCCTAAACCTTTACATTCTTCAATTATCTATAAATTCTCGTGCAGTAGCTGTAATGCCACTTGCATTGA
>NC_061829.1:43493165-43498165 GCF_019202785.1 Penaeus chinensis
AATATCATTATAGCTATTATTATCATTATCATTATCATCACAATAATTTTAGTATTAGTAGTAGTAGTATTTTTTTTCATCTTTATCATTATCCTTAATGTCATTATTATTATTATGCTATTATCATTATTATGAGTAATAGTAGTGGTACTACTGGTATCATCCTCATTATCATCATTGTTGTTGTTGTTGTTGTTATCATCACTAATCATGATCATAATTATTATTATTATCAGGTCATTTGTAATGGATTCATCGCGTGGGAAGCGCAGTCGTATTAAGATAAACGCCAGGGCTGGGACCATCATGTTTGTTAGGCAACGTTTCGGATTACTTCACATAAATCCGTTCTCAAGCCAATCTGTTGGGAGAAAGTCGTATGTATACATTACGCAAAATAAAAACATAAATATCATAAAATGGGGCTTTACAAACTTGGAAACAAAATAATCAATAAAACGAGTACAGCATACAAATAAAATAAGCAAAAAGCTTGATAATACTAAAAGTTAACATAACATAAAAGTTAACATAAAATATCCTTAAAACTAAAAATAAGGCACTAAAACAAGGAACACACATAACTAAGATAAGCAAAAGCTTGACAAAACTAAAAGCGAAACTTTAGAGGACTAGTATAAAAGGAACAAAAGAAAACTGAGAAATTAGTGGATGAAAAACAACATTACGGAACGAAACACATTGAAAAAACATAAAAACACACCCTGTCTGGTTTTGGATTATGTTCTTTGCTCTGAAAATAGCTCAAAGTTTGATATGTGGGTAAAATTCACTAATAAGTTTGGATACTTTATATTTTACCTGGAGGTTGTGTAGATGATGGGAAAGTGAAGCAATTTCTTCGGCACCGTAGTGTTGGAGTTTTCATCACTGACAATATTATTCGGAGTTTTACCGATATATGTATCAGTAATACCACTACAATTACGATCAAACATTGTATACACATGTACGTGTGATAGCTGCAAGGTATCATATATTGGTAAAACTACCAAACATCTTAAAACACGCATCTCACAGCATCTGGGTATTTCTGACCGAACTGTCCAAACCACACTGTTCAGCAATCAGGAATCACGCACATAACACAGATCACCCCATACATCGCCAAAACTTCTCAATTTTAGCAAGCACTCCATACCACCAGCAGCTCCTCATCATGGAAAGCATATTCACAGCCACCCATAAACCAACACTTAGTAACAACGAAAACTCTACACCACTCTTATGATTCTAAAACCCTACCCTTTGACCGTAAGTAATGCCCCTAGAGTGTGTGTTTTTATATTTTTTAATGTGTTTCGTTCCGTTTTGTTGTGTTTCATACATTAAATTCTCGTTATAACAGTATACTTCTGTTCCTTTTGTGCTAGTCTTCTACACTTTTGCTTTTAGTTTTGTCAAATGTTTTGCTTGTTTTATTTGTATAGTGTACTCGTTTTATTACTTTATTTTTAGTTTTCAAGTTTTTAAAGCCCTATTTTAGGATATCTATGTTTTTATTTTGTGTAATGTATACATACGACCTTCTCCCAATAGATTGGCTTGAGAATG
Organism: Penaeus chinensis; assembly: GCF_019202785.1. Classification (NCBI taxonomy): domain Eukaryota; kingdom Metazoa; phylum Arthropoda; class Malacostraca; order Decapoda; family Penaeidae; genus Penaeus; species Penaeus chinensis. The sequence goes on from NC_061829.1 coordinate 43,494,741, forward strand.
GATTTATGTAAAGTAAACCGAAACGTTGCCCAATAAAAATGATGGTCCCAGCCCTGGTGTTTATTTTCTTCATTCGACTGCGCTTCCCACGCAATGAACCCATTGCTAATGGCAACATGATGGTCCCAGCCCTGGTGCTTATCTTATCATTATCATTACCATTACCATTATTGCTGTCACCATAATCAATATCACTCGTTTTACTATTACTGATGCTGCTATTGCTACTGTTGCTGTGACTAGTACTAATATTATATTTGCTGTTACCACTGCTACTAATACATTAGTAATACGCTGATGATAATAAAGAAGAACAATAATAACAATAACAAAAACCGCAACATCAACCTTGATCACTTTGACAAATATTTTCAAATTTTTAAAAGTAGAAATAACATTACAGCAGCAATTGTAAAAAAAAGAAGAAAAAAAGAAAAGAAAAAAAAAACTTTGACAGCAAGATATCTGTCTATCTATGCATACGTATTAATATATAGATAGTTATACATACATATACATATACATATGTATAAATACATATATAGAAACGTATGTGTATGTATGTATGTAATGATTTATGTATGTATGTATGTCTGTATGTATGTGTGTGTTTGTGTATATATATATATATATATATATATATATATATATATATGTTTATACTTATACATACATATATATACGTTTGTGTGTGTGTATGTGTATATATGTACATATAATATATATATATATATATATATATATATATGAAAGGAGAAAACACACTACCGTGTTGATACCATGGTATAAAAACCCACAATGTAAAACTAGATTTATTGAAAATGAGACTACAGTTTCGGAATCCACCTGGATTCCATCTTTAGGTCTGAGGAGGCAAGGAAGAGGAGGGGGTATAAAACAGAGAGAGGAAAGGCAACGCGGAGACACTGGGCAGGTGAGGACAGACGGACAGAAACGAAGGGAGGTCAGATCAAGTCGGAGGGTCGGGCGGACTGTTTGAAGGGTGGCCGGCATACGGGAGAAGGCGGAGGATGTGGGAAGCGAGGAGACTGTCGTCAGGAGAAAAGCCGCTGTTCAGGTTGAAATTAGGAAGCAGCTTTATTAGGGAAGATTCCACCAGTCTGCGGGCGTGGACGTCAGCGGAAGGAATGATAATTCGCGCCGCTGACCAGTCCATCAGATGGCCTGTATCCCATTGACAGCAGAAGAGAGCGTTGTTGTTGTGTCCCCTGGAAACAGCGTACTTATGTTGAGACAGGCGCTTAGTGAGACTGGCGCCCGTCTCGCCAAAGTATTGTTTGTCACAGGAGGTACAAGGAATAGCATAGGTGCCCACCTTCGAGGAAGAGGGTGGGCTGGTGTGGACCAGGTTACGACGGAGAGTGTTCACCTGGCGAAAGATCAGCCTGCAGTTGAGAGTGTGAAGAGGGCGGCGGAGAGAGTAGATCTCCTCAGTGTAGGGCAGGCTGAGGACGGGCAGCTGAGGAGTCTGTTTAAGGGAGGAGTCGTGGGAGGAACGACGCAGGAAGTATGTATGTATGTATGTATGTATGTATGTATGTATGTATGTATGTATGTATGCATGTATGTTTACATTTTATATATACATATTAATACTAAACATATATAGAGAGATAGGGAGAGAGAGAGAGAAAGAGAGAGATAAAAAGAGAGAGAGAGAGAGAGAGAGAGAGAGAGAGAGGGGGGGGGGAGGGAGGAAGGGAGGGAGGGAGGGAGGGAAATATACCTTATAGATGTATATATGTATATATAAATATGTATATATAAACATATATATGTGTGTGTAAAACTGACAGTAATATCACATGTAACAAGTAGGCCAGTCAATAGGGGATTGAATAAGGAAAAAAATCATGGAAAGCTGGAACAAGCTTCATTATCTTTGTATTAGGGTACTTAATAACATATTAATTTTGCATCCCTCTACCGTCCCGGATTTGGCCGCCATCTTGGAAAAATGGTGGCGAAAAATAGTTTTTTGCAAATATCTCGCTTGGGACTCACTTTACCAGAAAATATGTCATACATAAAATAATCTACGCAAAATTTCCTATAATTACTCTTCTATGCATATTTTTGATATGTCACACCGTTTTCGTGCCAAGCCTTTGAAAAAGTTTGCGGCTTGTTTTGCCTTTACCCCCAATCTCCAAAATTTGTCTCAAGGGTGTATTTCCTCTTTTTGTTTCTGGCTTAGAAACACCCAACCATCCACCCAAATTATGAAGTTATCCATTTAAACAATGCTTTACCAGTTCTTGCTGCACAATTAGAAGTATTGATTTCCAGGATAGCATTGGTTTACTCGTCATGGGTAGTATAGCGAACCACATTTTTCTTCATAGGAAAGTAATGACAAGTAGTTTGGTTCTTTTGTAGAATGGCTGTAAGATAAGATAACAGCCTGGCATGTATCTATCTATCTATCTCTTGTCGGACACCTTCATCCCTTGCAGGGTGGCCATGAACCAACCTCCCCAGGGAGGTTTGCTCACTGTTTTTTTCAACTGTATTTGCTTTTTATTAGGAGTGGGTCGCTGGCCCTCCTATAATATATTCTGATTATTCTATTCCATGAGTTTCTTCACTCTCTGACATCAAGAAGTTTTCTAATGTGGCATCAAGGGGATCGTCACAGTCCTCTTCATCATCAATTACATCAGAGTTTGAACAGGACAGCCCCTTGCAAGAAACACATATCACAGAGCATTTTAATCCTGCCTTTCTACAGCTGCAGGTGGCAGTCATGCAACCTTTAGCACATTTGCATGACACAATGGTGAGTAGGTCTGGTGGAGCTGGGTCTTTATCTGTAGTGACTGGAACCAATCCTTTTGTAGTTGCATTCCAACCCCAATTTGTTGGAGACAAGTCATTTCCCAACCACTTCTGCACTTGGTGATATGTACGTAAGGAATTAAATCGAGCAGCTGCATCTGTAGGAGGCAGAGAAGCCAAAGTGAATTTACTCTTAATGTGTGACTGAGCATAGCACACATATCTCAAATCAGAAAGGGATTCACATTCATTATGCCCATATAAGTGAAGAATGAAATTCTTTCCTGCTTCAGCAATCTTTGCAGATTCAGCAGATGGTTCTTTAAAGACAGCAACAAGATCTATTAATTCTTCATGTTTTTCCATAAGCCTTATGAACTTAAGTTTTCCCTGTCTAAAAAAGGCAGAAGTAGTGTCGGACCCACTAAATGCATGTAAGAAGAGAATGTTGTCCTTGATGACTGATCCATATTTCATGGAGGTTGGTGTGTACAGCTTGCTTTCTGTATTTCCTCTGCCTGGTTTTAAGATGTATATATTTGTCCTTGATCCAACCAAGGCTGTAAGGATGATTAAGAGGTCTACATCTTCTCCTACGATTGTTACTGATTCAGCCATGGTAGATT
>NC_061829.1:43505665-43508165 GCF_019202785.1 Penaeus chinensis
TGTTCTAACTGGGGCCCACCGGTGGGGTTTAAGTATTTGACTTAAAGAGTATTGGTATTTTTTTCACGATAGTAGAAGCCGAACATCAGGCTACTTGAAACCCTATTCAAATTTCTGATTGATTTCTTGGACACTTTTGATAGTTCAGGGCTCAATTTGAAAAGACACATTGGTCGTTCAAAGAATAAATTGTTGAGACAAATTTATTAAAATAGCATTTTGAATAATTGGATGATAGCAGCTTTGCTAATTCTATAAACCTGATTAGCGTCTAAGAGTAGATTATGTGGTCAATGCGAGGGCTGTTCGACTTTTAAAATAAATAACCTCATTGAAGAGGGTAACAATTTGGATTCACCTAGAGACATTGTTAATGCACTCGCCAGGCAGTTCTCTCATACAAGCAGCTCAGCAAACTACCATCACGCATTCCTGCTTATCAAGGAAGCGGCTGAGCTGCAACCTATTCACTTTGCCACAGGAGATGAATTTGATTACAATAAAGATCTTACAATAGATGAGCTTGTCCGAGCCCTAGAAGCCTGTAGAGGAACATCCCCAGTCCCCAATGAGATTCAATATGAGATGATAAAGCATCTTAATCATGATGACATGATTAAGTTGCTAGAAGTGTACAATGAAATTTGGAAAAGCCACACTTTTCCAAAATCATGGCACTTCGCCCACATCATTCCCATATTGAAAGGAGGGGGTAATCCCAGATTTGCCATCTCGTACCGCCCAATTGCGTTGACAAGTTGCTTATGCAAGGTCATGGAAAGAATTGTTAATAGTAGGCTATTGCATTTTTTAAATTCCAGTAATTTACTAGTTGACGAGCAGTGCGGCTTCAGAAAAGCAAGCAAATCTCTGGATCAACTAGTAAAGCTGGACAGTCATATTCAAGAGGCAATTGCCAAAAAAGATTTTTTGATTTCAGTATTTTTAGATATAGAAAACGCCTACGACATGACATGACGATATAGCCTACTCAGAAAACTTTATGCTTTTGGATAACTTGGAAACTTGCCTTGTTTTAATCAACATTTCATTTCTGACAGAACTGTCAAATTATTTTCTGGCAATGTCACTTTTTCGGACATTTTTCTCCTGGCAAACGGGGTCCCACAAGGAAGTGTCTTGTCACCGACTTTAATTCTGTGTATGATAAATGACATCTTACCAGCTCCTCCTCGGAATCTTAAATACTCACTGTACACTGATGATTGTGCATTATGGTATTCCAGCAATAATGCAGAATTCTCAGCAAATCGCATCCGATTGGCACTGGATATGATTCATAACTGGGGCCTCCAGTGGGGGTTTAAGTTTTCCACTAGAAAGAGTATTGGGGTAATTTTTTTCACGTAGGAGGAAGCCGAACATCAGGCTAACTCTAGACAACCACCTATTCAAAATTCTGCTTGATTTCTTGGGCTACTTTTTGATAGTAGACTCAATTGGAAAGACCACATTGGTCAGTTAAAGAATAAATGTCAAAGAGCACTAAATTTATTAAAGTGCATTTCTGGCAATAAATGGGGAGCTGATAGACAGTCTTTGCTAATGGTATATAAACCCTGATTAGGTCTAAAGTAGATTATGTGTCAATCGTGTATGGTTCGACATCGAAAACAAGTTTGAAAGGTTTGGATGCTGTGCAGAATGCTTGTTTGCGTGTGTGTCCTTGAGCCTTAAAATCTACTCGGATCGAGCGTCTTGAGGTGGAGTCAGGAGTACCTCCCCTCCGACTCAGACGCGGCCAGTTAGCACTTACTTATGCCGCAAAGGTGGCACCCGACCCGAGCCACCCAAATGGCAATGGAGGCACTAGGCCCTTTGCCACGAGACTCCACGACCTCGTCGAGAAAGTCGGTATAGATCTCTTTACCATCGATACCCTGGTTCATTCAAATATAGCGCCATGGGAAACCCCACTATTCTACAGCCTCTATATTGCGCCTTGTTTTAGCCGTCATTGTCCACGGCTCGCAACCATATAGGAGAGTTGACCATACGAAGGTCTTAAGGAGTCTGATTTCTGTTAAGATGTTCCGGAATTTTGGGAACGTATCTTTTGCTATTCCAATTCGTCGTCTGATTTCCGTTTTGCAACGAACATCTGAAGTGACAAGAGCTCTTAAATAATTGCTTTCTTGCTATTGATATGGAGAACAAGACGTTCACTGGCTTCCACAACAACATGAAAAAGCTTTTGGACGTCATTTAATTGAAGAGGGCAAGTGACATCACACAACCTAGTCAGACACCTCGCTGGATATGCGAACTGCTGTGTGTGTTTGTAAACTGACTGAATTAATCTCATGTCTCTATCATCTATCCGAATATTTCCGAGGATTTTGAACCATTTAATTGACTATCAAAAGCTTTTACATTCCTTGTTCATATTGCACAGTATTTTGTTTTGTTTCCGTATCAGGTTTTTGAGCTCTAGGTGGAACTAGGTTGATGAGGATTTTTTTCTCTATTGTCGGAATTG
>NC_061829.1:43518165-43523165 GCF_019202785.1 Penaeus chinensis
TAGGTGCAGTACTGGCAACACCAAAAGTAATGGTGATGATAACAACAGTGAAGTGAAAAGAAGAACACAAGAAAAACTTGAAGGGAAAATTATAATACATTTCACCATTCATTTAACACTTGATACTTTCTTCCAAACTTCAGTATAAATAATATAATATAATGTAAGATGTATAAAGCCCAGGAAAGCTGACCGATCCAAGACAGCGAACAGCCAAAAAGGGTCTGAACTTGACGTCAAAACTCCAGCAAAAAGATTTCCATATTTTCAAAACAAACCTGGAAAGTTCTGGAAGACGTAAAAGTGAGCCAGAAGGTCCAGAAGTTTGAATTTTTATCTTAACATTAATGGATCAACTTCTCTCTGGCAAAATACAGGATTGAATCGCTTAAGAGAAGAGTTAAGAGGCTGACAGCTGTTTGTCTTTTGTTTTGTGGGTTCTGGGTTTAAGCGTCTATTCGTTTTTTACTCTTTTGGGGGATTCCCGCATTTGTCAACTTTCAAATTATTATTAAAAAAACGAATTTCGTCTGTGTTTCACCTTTAATTAAGAATATAAGAGTCATCTACAAAATGTAATATGATGTCACTCATTCAAAAAAAAATTTGCATTGTTTGAGAGTACGAAGATAAATCGTAGAATAACACTGTCATGCATGTTTGCTGTGTTATATTGAGGTAACTGGTAATAGATTGGTCTGTGTCCCAGTTGATTTAATCTCTCTCTCTATCTCTCTTTTTACCTTACCTTCCCTTTCTTTCTCCTTTAAATGTATGTATGTCTATACCAATCTTCTTTCGCCCTCTTTCACTCTATTTACTTATTTACCCACCACTGGCATAGTTATCCAACTTGAATCCTACATACTCGATATTACAAATATCAGTGTCATATGCATCAACACGTCATACAGCGTGTAAGTTATGCTGAAGCCGCTTGCGATAAGCTCGTCAGTTGGGATTTTGGACACTTACGTCGCCAGCGATGACGTTTCAAAGTCTTGCAGAGAAAAAGTCCGCTGATGATGGCTGATATTGGGCCCATGCAACATCCACAGCTTTTTTTTTTTTTTTACTAGTGTTGTGTGTGCAGTGGTAACGTTCTTGAATGACATACTTGCTGACCTGCGTTCGAATTCCTCACTGCGAGTGGAGGGTAACCACTGCAAGTCCGTGCACACGGGGTAATTTAAAAACAAAAACAGTCACCCTGTCACACCAACCATAAGAATATTCGTTGTAGCAAGTGGAGCAAACTAAAATTTAAACATATTCAGTAAATAGATTACTGTTCTTAGCCATCTCGGCGTGCAGTGCCGTAGAAGACAAAATACTAGTACTTCCACATGTGTGCCAAACTTGATCAAATCCTACTCCCAAAAGATACGGTTGGTTATGTGCAATACACTGTTGAAATTTTGTCTTATTTTTTGTTACAAATGGGAACCTCACTATGGGTATGACCTTCGCTTTCTTCTTTCTTGTATTTTATTGGTGTCGTACATTCCTCAATATCCGCACTGTGTTTAGGTACGAGGTGCATACTCATATATTTGGTGTACATATGCCACAGAAGGGCTAAATTTACTGTCCTGATTAAAGGCCATTTACATCAAAGGGTTCTACAGGTATTGATTGTGCTACTGACACTACAATTAATACAAAATACCAGGATGACAGCTGAGGAGCGTTCCGTGAAGATGCGGGAGAACATGGCCTCCTTGCATTCGGGGACATAAACCGCTAAACGTTGGACTTGATCCTTGATGCGAACAGCACCCCCCCCCCCCTCTCTCTCTCTCTCTCTCGCTCTCTCTCTCTCTCTCTTCTTTCGCCTGTCCTTCCTTACCCCTCGCCATCCCTCATTCTTCCCTGTTAAGATTCTTCCTGTCTTTCTACCTTTTTTATCTCTATATAACATCCTCTTTTTCTTTCTATCTTTCTTCCCTCCCCTTCTCAATATAGTGATTCGGAATTTTCGAATTAGTTTTGAAATATTCTACGGTCATGGGATTTCTGAAAGTTCCGGAGGCTAAGAACTTTCATCAATATCTACCTTTTACTTTTGATATACAGCAATCATGAAAAAATGGGCGTTTGTATAAATCAATAGATCACATGACCTTAATGGCGCAATTGCTGAAAAATAAACATAACTGAAACCGTTTTTTCAAACTGTCCTTCTTCAACGAACTTTTTGAAGAAGAAGAAAATATCGACAGTACATTGCATCCTTTCGGGAAAGTTTGACGAAAACATACCGAATAATCACCTCATTTCTGTTTTGTTATATCATTCTTTTATTTGTTTATGTATTATCTATTCGCTAAATTTAGCCTGTTAGAACACTGTAATAATAAGAAATTAATAATATGTATCACTAATATTTGTCCAATTATGTTTGCCTTGTTTTTGAAAAACACCAAAAAATGTTCCCCCGCCAATGCGGCGTTTCACTAAAAGACATCAAGGATAGATTTATTGGCGCCATTACTTCTAATGACCCTGACTCTGTGAACTATCGAAGATTTATGTCCTTCTTCCTAATGGAAAGATTCGTCTTATGATCTGGTAACAGGTACAATGCCGACACATCACGGGACGGAGCCGCTCTCTTTGTCCCGTCGCTCTCTCTCTCGCCGTCTTTCTGCCAGTCTGTTTAGGTTCTCTTTGCCCCTCCTGCCTCTCCCTCTTTATCTTTATTTCTCTTTTTCTTCCATGCTGTGATTTATTTTTCTTTGCCAACCTCTCTCTCTCTTTCTCTTTTTTTTTACTTTTCTCTTTCTCTCTCTCTCTCTCTCTCTCTCTCTCTCTCTCTCTCTCTCTCTCTCTCTCTCTCTCTCTAACTCTCGTTCCTTCCGTTTTCCTTTGCTTCTTATTCCGATATATACAACCTAGGCCTCTGAAATGTATTTATTCCAGCACTGCACAATACTGCAGAACTGTAAGTCTTCCAAGTGAAATTTGCATTTTAATATCAATCTTTTTATATATGTGTGTCTTTCTTTCGCAATAAATATGATTTTTTCACTCTAGAAAACAAATAAATCTTGCCAGTACTTTATATTTACTTTTAAACTGGACAAGTTATGCATATGCAGATGAAGAGCTGGACTTGCATTTTTAACTAAAATTGTATTTAACCATATATGCACCGTTGTGTATATGGCCTAGTAGAATAAAAAAAATAAAAAAATAAAAAAATAAGGAAAGAAAGAGGAAATGGTTTTAACCTTCGCTATCAAAGCTGATGACAATCATTATAAGAACAACATAACGATACAAACATTACCAGGAAAAACAAGTACCGATATCTAAATAATAATAAATATGATAACAATACTATACTCTTTTTAACGCAAACATTAAGTCTACTAAGCACTGAAGAAAACGAACAAACAGAAAAATTAAGTAGTATTACCACCACCATCACGTTCCGCAAGCGTTACACAACACACACCCTACGAAGGACAACACAACTTTCCCTAGATTCCAAGTCAATATCCGCCCTGTACAAAGACAGTCTTTTGTCCCTGTGCTAACATCCCGCGGGCGGTTTTCAATGGGTGGTCTGAGGACATTTACTTCTAATTCTGCTTTTTCTTCATCTTCTTATTTTCGCTATTCTCCTATGCATTTTCTTCTTTTCCTTCTTCCCCTCCTCTCTCCTCTTCTTTGTCTTCTTTTGCTTCTTCTTCTCCGCCACCTACTCCTCTTCATCCTATTTCTTATTTTTCGTCTTCGTCTTCTTTTTTTTGTGTGTGTTCTCCTTCTCTCTCTCTCTCTCTGTTTCTCTCTCTCTCTCTCTCTCTCTCTCTCTCTCTCTCTCTCTCTCTCTCTCTCTCTCTCTCTCTCTCTCTCTCTCTCTCTCTCTCATCAATGATCATTAGCGTAATCAATTCCAGCCCTACTGTATGTTAATCTCATAAAATTAATCATGCTAATAGTCATATAGTTAATTTCGATTAATCAATCATCAAGGTACTGTAACATGAAGTTAATTCACTAGACATAACAATATCGCCACACGTGTGATTATAGTACGTTTGGGGAAAGAAGTGAACGCCTTGGTTAAATATGTGCTGTATTTCTTATTTGATATAAGATTCACTCTCTCTCTCTCGTTCTTTTTTTTTTCCTCTCTTTTTTTGTCTGTCTGTCTATGTCTGCCTGTCTGCCTCTCTTTTTCTTTTTCTGTGTCGCTTTTTCTCCCTCTCTCTCTCTCTCTCTCTCTCTCTCTCTCTCTCTCTCTCTCTCTCTCTCTCTCTCTCTCTCTCTCTCTCTCTCTCTCTCTCTCTCTCTCTCTCTCTCTCTCTCTCTCTCTCTCTCTCTCTCTCTCTCTCTCTCTCTCTCTCTCTCTCTCTCTCTCACTATCTCTCTCTTTCTCTCTCTCTTTTCTGTTCTGCATGTAGGAAATTTGGAAAAACCCTTGGTATATTTACTAATGTGAGCATGGATGACAATTTTGCTATGAATAGAGGCTAAGTCATTTTTAAAGTGAATGTAGAAGTAGAAGTAATGCCGTGCAATTATAATAATGTATAGTTGAGCTAGCAATAATTTACTTTACTTTATTACATTTTTTACATTTACATTCAACCTTTTTCGAGTTATGGAGTTATGCGTCTGATTGGGCCAAGCAGCAGTCTGAAAGTGTAATTTTTGTCTTGTAGCTGAGGAGAACGTTATGCAGCCATTTCTTCCCTAAAGGTTTGAAAAAAGTAAGTTTTATTCAGGTAAGGTAGGTGTATGTTTGTTTTTGTTATTTGTGCATAATTTAGCCATCTTCCTTCCCCCATTTTTCTTTCCCTCGCTATTCTTTCTCCTCCTCTCTCTTTCTCCCTCTCCCGCACCCCTTCCCAAACCTTGCTCATTCACTCACGCCTCCTCCTCTTTGAATTCTCTCTCTTTCCTCCTACCTAAATATGAGAGTTTCGACGCCTGCCCAACTTCTGACAGGAAAATGAAAGAAGCCAGCCGCTCATGCTGTGAGTCCATCT
>NC_061829.1:43530665-43538165 GCF_019202785.1 Penaeus chinensis
TATATATTTTCATTTTCGTTTGATGACGATGATAAATAGGAGGAAGCAAGTAAAGCGACAAAGATACCGGATAAACAATTCAGATAAGTGATATATGAAGAGAAATGGAAGATCGTTATCATAATTCGTAAGATTCATATCTCCTGCTCTCCTCGGCTGTAACTGTAAACATCAGAATAAATCTTAGATGATGGGATTGAATTGTGTAACAGCCCTTGCAAACGCATGCCAGTTTAATGCAGAGTGAATGTGTAATATCGAACTAACATAAGTAAGTGGTCTTAAAATTGGTGCGATTAGTAAATGATATTTAGTTATCATCTCACATATGATTAAAATAAATATCCCGTTCATATTCTGAATCTATGATATGCTTCATTTAATAAGTAATATAATGCGCTACCAAAGGCGGCAAACCTCCTCGTTCCAACATGTATTAACGTGTTGAAATGGGGAAATGGCAGCGTAGCTTTTCATATTTGCCATGATCACACAGTATACTTTGACATACAGTATAATCTATGCCATCTATATACGATCTATATATATATATATATATATATATATATATATTTTGGAGGTCCATACAACATAGATTTTCTTGTCTCAAAATTGTTGCTGTATAATTTCATCAAATTCTAATTGTTAATATTTCGTTCCAAAACAAAATGTCATATGATAATATTAAGGTAAAAAAAAAAAATCGGGAAAAAAGTTTCCGGTGTCAACACATCACAAAAACCTTTTGTTTAAGATGTTTTTTTCTTTCATCATTCCTCCAGGGGTATATTCATTGGATGGTTGTTCGTAGCCCGAAATGAGAAATACGAAGAGTACTATCATTACAGCTTTAAGAGGCTTGTTTAAGGTATGTGTGCCGTCGAGTTTTCAAGGTTTCAAACATACTTAGTCTCTCCGTCTACCTCTTTCTTAAAACACACACACACACACACACACACACACACACACACACACACACACACACACACACACACACACACACACATATATATATATATATATATATATATATTTATACTATATATATATATTAGTTTGCATGTATATATATATATATATATATATATATACTAACAGACCCTCAAACGAGGGCTTAAAGTCCCTAGTCTCATCATCTAAAGAATATTCATCCCGCAGAAAAAAACCTATAGAGCCAAGTGATTCTAGATTTCCCGCGTTTCTACTTTTTCGAGCAGCTGACTCCGCGAATATCCCGACTTGTGATACATATCATCATCATCATCAGGGGGCTAATACAGACATCCCCTCGGCCCATTCTAACTCCTCGCGAATGGTCTGGTCAAGCTCATGACCTAGGTCGTCCCGCGGGCCTCGTCCACTCGGCATTGTCTCATAAAGAGACAACCTGATGGAGAGGATCATCTAATGACTTCCTGGTCTGACAGCCAGTCTACGTTACCATGGTATGTAAATTTCGTCCTCACCACAAACATGTGTCCACTGAACAGGTCCCCCTAACAAGCTCTTAAAATCCTGGATCTTGGTCTTGGTCCAGGAGACCTTTAGGATCAAGGGATTCACCTTATTGCGAAATGCATCAGTGATTCCAGAGACTCATAAAGAATAGCAACATCGTCATTGCCTCACTCCTGAGTTAACACTGAAGAAGCTCAACAGACCCCCACCACACTTTACAACACTTTCAGTACCGTTATATAGGCTTGCTATTGAACAATTAATCTGTGTCGGAATTCCTCCAAGTCTCAGGACCTTCCATAATGATTCCTGATGCAACAAGTAAAATGCTTTCAGGAGGTCAATGTAGGCTGTGAGCACCCCATGTCCAAATTTATAACGGCGCTTCACAGTGATTCAAAGCACTATGATACAGTCTATTTTGGACGAAAACCTTGCAATGACATGGCACGACAGTTGCTACAGTCCAATCGATCCCCTTTCCCCTTCCAGAGATGGATGATCCTGCCCCTCAACAAGTCAGGAGTAATGAAAACAGACTGCCAGGTGGCAGTCAAGACCGTATGCAAGCCCCGTGCCATAGGTTCACCCCTAGACTTTAGCAGTTCAGCAGGGATATCACATATACCTACAGCTTTCCCATACTCAGAAATCGACATCCCAACTTCAGTTAGGGTAGATAATTCCTTTATGATAGGTGGGTCCGGCACTGTGTGACACCACATGCATCTAGACAGCTGCTCAAAATATTCCGCTCAACGCTTACGAACCCCAACATGATCCGAGATGATTTGGCCATCCACTGAGCAGACTGCAGTCATCTGCGAGGAGGGCATGGAGTTCAGTTTTCTCAGGGCTTGGAAGGCAGGGTAAAAGGTCGTTTACTAAGAAATGACCTTCAACCTCCTTAGTAAAATTCCTGATGAATTTTACTAATTCATCAGGATTCATCACACACACACACACACACATACACACACACACACACACACACACACACACACACACACACACACACACACACACACACACACACACACATACACGCACACACACACACACATATATACGTGTGTTAATATACTCACATATATGAATATATATATATGTATATGTATGTATTTATGTATGTATATATATACATATACATATATATGCATAAATGTGTGTATGGATAAATAAATAAACATATATTATGTATACATATATTACATATATAATATATATGTATATATGATATATATATGCATAAATGTGTGTGAAGAAATATATATATATATATATATATATATATATATATATATATGCATAAATGTGTGTGGAGAATATATATACATACTATGTATATATATACACATACATATATTATATATACACACACACATAGATATAGTTATGCATATTATATATATATATATATATATATACATATATTATGCATATTATATATATATACATATATTATGCATATTATATATATATATATATATATATATATAGTTATGCATATTATATATATATATATATATATATAGTTATGCATATTATATATATATATATATATATATACATATGTATATATATGTGTGTGTGTATTCATATATATATGAATATATATATGCATACACATCTATATACATATATACATATTATGTATATATATATATATATATATATATATATATATATATATATCATATGTGTGTGTGTGTGTGTGTGTGTGTGTGTGTGTGTGTGTGTGTGTGTGTGTGTGTGTATGTATGTATGGGTATATATATATATATATATATATATATATATACGGTTCCGGAATTATATTTCAGTACACTTGCTAGGTCCTATTTTCATACGTCTGGCAACTTCTACGTAAACATAGCTTATTTTTGTGAATTAGGCCAAAAAAAAACTTGGTTGTACCTTACAATTGTTAGAATATAAATTACCAGTATGTTAATTCGTCTATTTTTCGAAACCACATAAGCCATTTGATGTTTCGTTTCCTCCTAATAAGTGATAATAAGACGTCGTTCAGGTGCCCACCTTTTCCCACCTTATTCACTCGTATACCATCCACCCCGAGATACCCGGCTCTTTGGATACTTCACTGGAAGAGAAATCACTCCCAATGATATGGCCTCTATTTGAAATTTCGGATAGCCTTGTGTCCATCTTGGTGTTAGATTGGCAGCCTCGGATTTCCCATATCTAAAGACGTCATATACCATCGGACATATTTACTTTCCTATTCAGCATATATTAGGATTAAGCGCGAAATAAATATTCAGAAATGAATGAATATTCATTATCATAAAGAGTATCAAATATGCGATCTCGAGTGAACAAACAAGCGTTTCACAAACCAGGAAATTATAATTTTGATCACAAATATATCAAGATGATGTATCAGAGCTTTGATTTTGCACTATATGCACTGCCTAATACAAGGCAAATATAAATCGCAGGTGTGTCAGTTTAAAGGAGAGAGCGACATTAATTAATTAATTCGATTTTTCTTCCAAGATAACAGGTATACAGCACTTGCATTGCGTCGCTTCTTAGACTTTCGATAATCGCCCTCCTTGTAACCACCAGCTAGTAGCTGCTCGAGGTGAGACAAGCAAACATGTATTTTCTCGCTTAGCTGATCAAATGTGGATGCGAATCCTTCGAAAAACGCCACAAATAATGGAATATTAACAGCAAGAAATATGATCAGTGTTTAGCACAAGATAAAGAACATACAGAATAATCGAAAAGAATTATAGATATTATTTTGTACATCATCACCAAATATTGACATCGTATTTCCATTGACACTGCACTGGTGCAGTTAGGAAAAAGTATTTACAAAGGTATCAGCGATTTTGCAGATATTTGTTTGATTCATCTGCCCTGAATAGATATTTAAAGTATGAAGCGTGTTTAAATATGAAGCTATAATTGATACTTACTGAAGGGAGAAATACCGCCGTTGTATTTTGATAAACAAACAATTCCAGGAAATCCCATTTGAAAAATATCCCACTTCAAAGTCAACGATAACTAATACTTCAAGTTTTGCTATCACTGGTTTGAAGAGAACGAGAGATCAAATGGCTTTTGTAGTTTCCAAAATAAGCACCAATACGCTTAATGTATAATTCTACCAATCACACTCTTTGTTATGGCCAGGGGTTTTCGCCTCATTCACAAATATACTATTTACACTATGTTTACATGGAAGAGGCTGCCAGAGGTACAAAAATTGGACCTAGCAAGTGTCTTAAATATAATAAGTGTACATATATATATATATATATATATATATATATATATATACATATATATGTATATATATATATATATATGCATATGTATATACACATGCATTTATATATATATATATATATATATATATATATATATGTATATGTATGTATGTATTTGTGTATATATATGCATATATATACATATATATGTATACATACATATATATATATATATATAATGTATATATATATATATATCCCTCCCTCCCTCAGTCTTTTATCCTAATATTTTTATCTGTCAATCCTCGTATCACTACATTTTTATATCCTTTCCTCTTTCTCACTCAAATTGTTACCCCTCCCCCCTATCCCGCATGGACACACCTCCGCGATGATATATGAGCAGCTTGTGCACTCCGGCCTCATATTATGCTAATGTAATTAGCATCCTGTGGACGCCCCATAATTCAGGCTCGGGTGCTTTATCACAACCCGGTGTTAATGATTCTGAAATTTCATCACATACCAGGTCGTTTAGACGAATGTGATGTTTGAAATGAATGTTGAATTTGTCAATCATTGGAAAGTTATAAAAGGCATTATGCATTTGATAACTTTTACAAGAATATAATCTATTGTTTGTATCCGTGTCTCAGTTTTATCAAAACGATCTTTCCTCTAATAATCAATCCTTAGTAAAGTACACCATCTTCGAGATTCTATATCCTTTACTTACCTCTCGCTAATCACGAGCTGATGATAACAACAATAACAACAACAGTAAATAGAAAATAGATAGGATTATAACGTCAATATTAATAGTGCCATGCATTTTTTACATCAAAATCTAGATTTAATCAATTGTTTACTATTCCTGCTATCTGTTTGATTAATATTAAACGTTCGCTAGAGAAGAATTCCTTTTGGACAATATACACAAAACTTTAATATTCCCTTTGAAATATTTTCTTAGAAAATTATTGAATGCAAAAATAGATACACGTTTACATAAAGAGGAACAAAATATTTCTTTCATGGGGAATATGCATCGACATTTAAATCACAAGTAAAAGGGAAAGGGAGTTCTCTTAAATTATTAAGGACATACATTATATTCAGTATAACTGAATTTTCAAGAATTATATCAAATGAAGGACCTACAGAGGATCCTCCTCAAGGTCCTCACCACCATACAAATGTTATCAGAATAAATTCACATAACGAAGAGAGAGAGAGAGAGAGAGAGAGAGAGAGAGAGAGAGAGAGAGAGAGAGAGAGACAGAGAGAAATAACATGCCCATTGTCGGAGTAGTGTGTTGTAGGACCCCGAGTCGCAAAACCATTTTTTTACCCCACCTTCCTCGAACGGCGTCATGTTTTTATGCGCGTCTGAGTATGTGTTCTCATATTCGTATCAGTGGCGGATTTAGGAGGGGGGGGGGGCGCAACTGGGGGCGGTTGCCCCTCCCCCTCGCTGCTCTGTAACTGGTCTGGCGCCCCCTGTTGGAAGTACGGCGCCCCTTTTCTATGAAATGACATTTGATATACTGACGGAGGAACCTCATGGGTTTCATCGTTCTAGGATCATCAAAAAACGAAACATATAATCGGCATTTATCATTCTCACTATCAAATTATTATAAAAACAATCATTATAAAACTTAGAAGGACAATCTTTCTCTGTCGAGGTAGTGGCAGGGTGTAAAAAGTAGCATGGCTAAAACTTTCCATAAACAATTTTCAAACTACTCAAAGTAAGCATGACCTACGGTGTAAACTAAATTGATTTCCTACAGCAACATAGTGATGGTACAATATCAATCAATTACCGAAGGTTTATAAGCGCCCACTTTATCAACTCCCCCCCCCCCCCCCCCCCATTCAGAAGAGTTCTAGATCCGCCCCTGATTCGATATATTAGTACACTTGTTAGTTACAATATATATCTAAGCATTTTTACAAGTGCGTGTGTATGCATGTGATGATGTGGACGCATGTATATTTCATCCTGTGTAAAGCTGCATACTTGTCTGTTTGTTTGCATATATGACTGTTTATGTATGTTTTCTTTAAATTTGTATAAAGTAATCTCTTTGGCTTCTATGGAACTCATGGTAATGTCAATATATTTTGAAGGGTTTGAGATGACAGTTGAACTTCCACTTCTCCTTAATATTTTTATCGGCTATAAATACCATTTCATTAGTTGAATAAACTAAATAGACGATATCTGGACTTCGCCCAATATCGAAAATCTATTTCTGCACAAATACCAATGCATTTTTTTATCTGCTTTGTTTCATGGCTTATTGAAAATCAATATATTTTTGCATTTTTTGCATTAAATCTGAAGAGTTTTATGTGTCCGTATGAAACAGACATTCACTCAGAGTAATAAAGGAAGAGTGACGGAAATGCAAATAAATTATGTGATTTATTGGTAACGTTAATTAGTCAGAGACAGACGGCTGTATAGAGGAACGTGACACGTGTGGGCGTGCGGATGACAAAATGGGTCGATGGATTGACAAGCACTCGCGCACACTCACTTGAACCTACGTACAGGCTCGCTGACACATGTACATACATATAAACTTACGTTTATACATGCATACATGCGTACATGATGAAATAGCTGTAGAAGGAGAAAGGCAGAGAGGGAGAGGGTAAGGGGACTGAGAGATAAAAAAACGAACGAGAGAGAAATTTAAAAGGTAACATATCTGAAAGTGATTGCCAAACAAAAATAAAATGAAAATAAATCATAAAAACTAGCAAATACGCTCAACAGTTC
>NC_061829.1:43543165-43560665 GCF_019202785.1 Penaeus chinensis
GTACCCACCAGATCCTTGGGCGGGTATCCCAAGCTAGCTGGTCGTTCGGGCGCACATCCTGCACCCACCAGCTGTTCCTGGCAGACAGCTCCTCCGGCATGTCCTCGGCAGGCAGCTCCTCCGGCATGTCCTCAGCAGGCAGCTCCTCCGGCATGTCTTCGGCAGGCTGCTCCTCCGGCATGTCTTTTGCAGGCAGCTCCTCCGGCATGTCCTCGGCAGGCAGCTCCTCCGGCATGTCCTCGGCAGGCAGCTCCTCCGGCATGTCCTCAGCAGGCAGCTCCTCCGGCATGTCTTCGGCAGGCTGCTCCTCCGGCATGTCTCCTCCGGCGCTTCCCTAGCAGACAGCTCCTCCGGCGCGTCCTCGGTAGGCAGCTCCTCCGGCGCGTTCCTGGCAGACAGCTCCTCCGGCGTGTCCTCAGCAGGCAGCTCCTCCGGCATGTCCTCAGCAGGCAGCTCCTCCGGCATGTCCTCAGCAGGCAGCTCCTCCGGCATGTCCTCGGCAGGCAGCTCCTCCGGCATGTCCTCGGCAGGAAGCTCCTCCGGCATGTCCTTGACAGGCAGCTCCTCCGGCATGACTTCGGCAGGCAGCTCTTCCGGCATGTCCTCGGCAGGCAGCTCCTCCGGTATGTCTTCGGCAGGCAGCTCCTCCGGCATGTCCTCAGCACGCAGCTCCTCCGGCATGTCCTCAGCAGGCAGCTCTTCCGGCATGTCCTCGGCAGGCAGCTCCTCCGGCATGTCCTCAGCAGGCAGCTCCTCCGGCATGTCTTCGGCAGGCAGCTCCTCCGGCATGTCCTTGACAGGCAGCTCCTCCGGCATGACCTCGGCAGGCAGCTCTTCCGGCATGTCCTCGGCAGGCAGCTCCTCCGGTATGTCTTCGGCAGGCAGCTCCTCCGGCATGTCCTCGGCAGGCAGCTCCTCCGGCATGTCCTCGGCAGGCAGCTCCTCCGGCATGTCCTCGGCAGGCAGCTCCTCCGGCATGTCCTCGGCAGGCAGCTCCTCCGGCGCGTCCTCGGCAGGCAGCTTTTCGGGCAAACCGATGCCCACCGGATTCTTGGGCGGGTATCCCAAGCTAGCTGGTCGTTCGGGCGTACATTCTAAATACACCAGCTGTTCCTCCGACGTGTCCCTAGCATACAGCTCCTCCGGCGCTTCCCTAGCAGACAGCTCCTCCGGCGCGTCCTCGGTAGGCAGCTCCTCCGGCGCGTTCCTGGCAGACAGCTCCTCCGGCGCGTCTTCGGCAGGCAGCTCCTCCGGCATGTCCTCAGCACGCAGCTCCTCCGGCATGTCCTCAGCAGGCAGCTCCTCCGGCATGTCCTCGGCAGGCAGCTCCTCCGGCATGTCCTCAGCAGGCAGCTCCTCCGGCATGTCTTCGGCAGGCAGCTCCTCCGGCATGTCCTTGACAGGCAGCTCCTCCGGCATGACCTCGGCAGGCAGCTCTTCCGGCATGTCCTCGGCAGGCAGCTCCTCCGGTATGTCTTCGGCAGGCAGCTCCTCCGGCATGTCCTCGGCAGGCAGCTCCTCCGGCATGTCCTCGGCAGGCAGCTCCTCCGGCATGTCCTCGGCAGGCAGCTCCTCCGGCATGTCCTCGGCAGGCAGCTCCTCCGGCGCGTCCTCGGCAGGCAGCTTTTCGGGCAAACCGATGCCCACCGGATTCTTGGGCGGGTATCCCAAGCTAGCTGGTCGTTCGGGCGTACATTCTAAATACACCAGCTGTTCCTCCGACGTGTCCCTAGCATACAGCTCCTCCGGCGCTTCCCTAGCAGACAGCTCCTCCGGCGCGTCCTCGGTAGGCAGCTCCTCCGGCGCGTTCCTGGCAGACAGCTCCTCCGGCGCGTCTTCGGCAGGCAGCTCCTCCGGCATGTCCTCGGCAGGCAGCTCCTCCGGCATGTCCTCGGTAGGCAGCTTCTCCGGCATGTCCACGGCAGGCAGCTTCTCGGGCAAACCGATGCCCACCGGATCCTTGGGCAGGTATCCCAAGCTAGCTGGTCGTTCGGGCGCACATTCTGCACCCACCAGCTGTTCCTCCGGCGCGTCCCTAGCAGACAGTTCCTCCGGCGCGTCCTCGGCAGGCAGCTCCTCCGGCGCGTCCTCGGCAGGCAGCTCCTCCGGCGCGTCCTCGGCAGGCAGCTCCTCCGGCGCGTCCTCGGCAGGCAGCTCCTCCGGCATGTTTTCGGCAGGCAGCTTCTCGGGCAAACCGATGCCCACCGGATCCTTGGGCGGGCATCCCAAGCCAGCTGGTCGTTCGGGCGCACATCCTGCACCCACCAGCTGTTCCTCCGACGCGTCTCTGGCAGACAGCTCCTCCGGCGCTTCCTAGGCAGGCAGCTCCTCCGGTACGTCTTTGGCAGGCAGCTCCTCCGGCAGACCGGTACGCACCAGATCCTTGGGCGGGTATCCCAAGCTAGCTGGACGTTCGGGCGCACGTCCTGTACCCACCAGCTGTTCCTCCGGCGCGTCCTCGGCAGGCAGCTCCTCCGATGTGTGCACGGCAGGCAGCTCATCCGGTGGACCGATACCCACCATATCCTTGGGCAGGCATCCCACGCCAACCGGTCGTTCGGGTGCACATCCCGCACCCACAAGTTGCACAAGCGGACATACAAGGGCGGTCAGCTCCTCTGACTTCAGTGCCGCTACAGTCGCTTCCTCTGGCGTGTATTTCGCCGTCGGCCGAGGCTTCCTCGACCGTGCCTGCTTCTTCCGACGGCCGTTCCCCGGGAGTCTCTCCCGCTTTCGTCCGCCTTGCCGGCAGGTTTCCAGCTGTGACGGTTCCTTGGGCAGACGGATCGTGACCATGTACGACTCCGTGGTCAGTCGCTCCTCTGGCCAGCTTTTTACTCCCGGGAGTTTTGCTTGAGTAGCCCGGACGACGTGCTCCCTTACACAAGGAGGGTCAGAGCAAGGCCAAAACAGAGGATCCACGTTCCTCCACAGCGCTTGCTCTGCTTTCCGGCGTCTTTCTTCCACGCGGTTCCTGCGACGCTGCTCCTCCCACAGCTGCCTCTGCTCCTCCCGTTTCCGGTAGTAGAGAGCCAGCTGCTCGCGTCTGATCCTCTCCTGCTCCTGAATGTAGTGTAAGAAGGCCATACCTTCAAGGCCCAGCATCTCACCTTCCTGCACGTAGTTCCTCATGGTGCCGTTTTCCAGACCGTCTGATCCTGGCAAGGTCGCCAATGTCAGGGTTCATTTTAAGGTATCAGAGCGGTCAGGTCAACGGAAACACACCAGAGGAAACATACACAAGGTTTTAATGCTAAAGAGCACTATTTACACTATACACAGGATATTTACACAACAGATAGGAGAGAATCCAGCGGAGCAGACGAGGTCACATGGCGGAAGGAAGACATACACGTCAAAGTCACGGGACAACTACTGAATTTTTGACAGGTGCTCCTTTTATGTGCCCCGCCGATGTTTAGGCCGATAACCTCGTTCCCCAACACGGCGAACGAGCCAATCGCGAGAGGCCTAAGCCCGCCGGCCAGAGTGAGGTAAACACCGCCGACGGTCCAGAGCAATCTCGCAGTTGTGACAACCTAAAAAGTCGATAATAAAACTACTCTACTTAAGAGTATGTACACACAGAAACACACACACACATATATATACATATATATATACATATATACATATTTATATATAAACAAATACACACGTTTACATACATTTTATAATACTTACCATTTCTGAGTGTTTGTAATGTATGTATGTATGTATGTATATGTATATGTATATTTGTATATATATGTATGTATATATATCATCATCATCACCCTGGGTCAATCCAGGCAGGACATGGCCTCTCCCAATGTTTTCCATCTCTGTCCTGCATTTTTTGCTTCCAGTCTTAACCCCCAAATTTCGTCATTTTGTCGTGCCATCTTGTCATAGGTCTGGCCCTTGCACTCTCTATTTTATCTATAAACCAGTCAGTTATTTTCTTTGTCCATCTGTTGTCCTGTCTCTGACATATGGTATATCTTCCCCTTTTGTCTGTTCCCTGATCCATGTCGCCCTCATCTGATCTGGTAGACTAATTCCCAGCATCAACCTCTCCATCCCTTTCTGGGTACTTATTAGTTTCCTCTCCAGTAATTTGGTTGTAGTCCATGTTTCTGATCCATATGTCATAACTGGGAGGATGTATTGGTTAAAGAGTTTTCTTTTTAAGCATAGGGCATCTTTTGTACATCAAGAAAAAACATCAACATGTTGGATTTTTCCTAACGCATGGGAGATCCGTTCAGATTTTCGGCAACGCTTGGGCTATTTTACGTCATCGTTTAAACTCCGCCCATTTAGCCTGAAAACAAGCCTGAAATTCGTTGCTAGAGGCCCACCTCGTTTCTTTTCTGTATATTTTTTTCACCAGAGAAACCTAGCCGTGCTTATAATTTACAACGGAAATGCGTTAAATATATATCTAGATCATTCTGTATTCAGATATCAAAGAAATAAATTATGAACACAGTAATTATCTTTGTTGGTGATAGTGTCATTCGAAACATATGGAAACTTTCCCTCTCAAACACATGGGTGTCTCAATTAATCTCTTCGATTTTGTATATTAACAATATATTGTAATGTTTGTAGAATGTTTGAACATGTCATATGGCTTTGATAGCAATACATATTGTAAAATCTAAGAGAAACTTTGGAAAGTGTATGGAATTAAATAAACATGTTCATATAAAGTAGATGAAATAACAAAAATTGTTTGTCATTACTGTAATCGGACGATGCATAATTGTCTTATAACCGGGGTAAGACCTCTCTCCTCTGAGCTAGGATGAAACTGATACAATTTTTCGAAAATACCAACCACGGCAGCTAAGAAAATGATAATAAGTGCTGATTGATTTATGTATTTTATGGTGCATCTTGTTAGTATCTGTATATTGTTAAAAAGAAATGTCCTCTCTTTATTTCCATGTAGTAGAGCATAGTACCAAATGAGAGACACTGGCAGATGGGTGGGTGAATGTGTGAAGAGAAAGAAAGAGAGGGAGAGGGAGAAGGAGAAGGAAAGGGAAAAGGAGAGAGAGAGAGAGAGCAGGGAGGTATTTTTTTCTGGAGGAGGGGCTCTGATCGTAGCTTTAAAATGCTCCTAGAATAGTAAAAATTTTCAAAAACAATTCTCGGAGGGCTGGTAGGCCATAGAAACTGGTTGTGCTTAGTTCACTCGACAGCCTTACCCCCCCCCCCCCCAGTTAAAGCTGAAATGACGGGAGAGGGGGGGGGGGGCGAACGTAGACAGAAAAATGACAAGACAGAGAGAGCAGGGGCATATATATATTTATATTTTATTTTATTTTATCTTTTTTTTTTGGGGGGGGGTGGGCTCTGATCATAGTTATTTTATCTTTTTTTTTTGGGGGGGGGTGGGCTCTGATCATAGCTTAAAAATTTTCCTAGAATGGTAATTTTTCAAAACACATTTTCGGAAAGCTGGTAGCTGAAATGACGCCCCTGAGAGAGAGAGGGAGAGAGGAAGGAATCGAGAGAGACGACAAGATAGAGTTAGAGAGAGAGGACAAGAGAGAGAGAAAGATATCGACTCTGGACAAGTCCAGCGGCCACTGTTGATACTTGAGTGTACTGTGTGGAATGAGGTGTTCGATAGCTTTTCCCTATCTTGCCATTTGCCTGACAGTGCATTCACCAGTAAATCAGCATGCATTCACCAGCCAATCAGCATTTATGAGGATTAATGACGTCATCAGTCTAAGTTCAGTGAGTTGGAGTTTGTATTCTACAAAAGACGCCTATAATGACAAGGAGCCTCTTAGTATGCTACTGTGTCTGCCGAAGGTGCTCCAGCCTAAACTGATGCGTCGCTTAATTTCCTCTTCGCTAGATGTGTTTGTCTGTACGAGTTGCCCTAAGTATATATACTTGTCTACCCCCTCTAGCACTTTGTCTTGAACATGCATATGTTCAAATTGAACTCTAAAGTTGAACATGATCTTAGTCTTTTTCTTGTTCAAACTAAGTCTGACGTTCAGGCTTTCTCTATTCAGATAATTTATAAGTTGCTGCATTTCTTTTGCAGATTCAATGAAGAGAACAATATCATCTGCAAATCTTAGATTGTTTAGGTATTCGTCCCCAATTTTGTTACCATTTCCGGTCCATTCTAGCTTCTTGAATATTTCCTCAAGGCAAGCTGCAAACAATTTTGGTGAAATGGTATCGCCTTGTCTAACACTTTTCTTAATTGGGATTTTAACGGTTTCTGTGTGGAGCTTGATGGTTGCTGTCCCATCTTCTTATATATCTTCTAATATTTTACAATATACCTCCTCTACTCCCTGTCTTCGAATAGCTTCTAGTACTGCTGTTATTTGTACAGAGTCAAATGCCTTTTTCGTAATCGATGAATGCCATACACAGGGGTTTCCTATATTTGTTTATTTTTTCTCTTATTAGGGTGAGCGTGTGTATGTGGTCTGTGGTTGAGAATCCAGCTTGACTGTTCTCTAGGCTGGTTAGAATCCAGACTGTCAGAGATGCGAGTTGTGGTGATTTTAGTGAACAGCTTGTAAATAACTGGAAGAAGACTTATGGGTCAGTAGTTTTTTAGATACTTCCTGTCCTCTTTTTTTTATGAATCAAAATAATTGTTGCATTTTTCCAGGCTTTCGGAATTTTTCCATTGAGAAGGCATTTGTTAAAAAGCTTGGCTAGTTTCACTTTGCAATTTCTCCTGCGTCTATTATAAGGTCTATACTAATACCGTCTTCACCTGGCGTTCCCCTCTCTTCATGCCTTGAAGCGCTCTCTTTATTTCTTCTGTTATGATGTTTGCTACTTCTCTAGTTACCGCGTTCGCTTCTATACGTGGCTGTTCATTTACATTGAATAGATCCCTGTAAAAGTTTTCCACTACACTTATGATTTCATTCTTATTATGTAATTTCTCTGTCTGGTTTCTTTATTGCATATCTTTGAATTTTAGCTGTTTTCATGCTGGTACCTTAGATCACTGTTTCATTTATTTGAGCATTGAATTTCCATACATCTTCTCTATTCATTTCAGTTATAGTTTTTGTTAGTTCAGCTAATTCTATTTTGTTCCTATTTGATGATACTTTCATGACCCTACGTTTTTGCAGTTCATTAGTTTCTATCGAGAGCTGACTGGAGCTTTGTTTGACGTTCTTACGACCTACTATATATATATATATATATGTGTGTGTGTGTGTGTGTGTGTCTGTGTGTATATATGTATATATGTATATATATATATTTACACACACACACACACACACGCGCGCGCACACATATATACATATGTATATGACTAAACAAATATATATATATATAAATATATACATATATATATATATGTGTGTGTGTGTGTGTGTGTATAAATATATATACAAATATTGACATATTTACATATATATACAAATATAGACATATTTACATATATATACAAATATAGACATTATATACAAATATAAACATATGTAGCGCCTTCTGGGAACTACTCAAATAGTTTATCCAGATGGGCACTATCTGTTAATTCCAAGGTGTGGTTTCTCCAATATTTACCTTTAGAACCCACACCATAAAAGATGAAGAATCATACAGGGTATTTATGATTCAGCCTTAGAGGTAACTGAGAGAAGAGGTAATATCAAAACACCTAATGAGCTTACAAAGTTTAGTTGACATTGTGAATCATAAATCATTACTCTTTTACAATAAAATAAACATACATTTACCAAAATGTCAAGGTACTCCAACCTGTCACTCTTTACACTAGTTGTTCTTCTCAGCTATCTTCTTTCCTTTTCTTCATCCATTTCCTGGGCTCCCAAAGATGTTATTTTCTTTCATTCTTGTACTCAGCACAAGGAACGAATATATCCAATCTTCAGCAAAACCAAATAAAAACAAAACAAAACCATAAAAAAAAATAAAAACCCATTCCTAGAAAAAAACAATAATCTAGTTTAGGAATGATAAAATAATATAAAGTTATAAATCTAAACAAATCATTTCTTGAAAGAACAAAATATTTCTTGCAAACAAACAAATTATGTATAGCATTTATGTTATTATATATGATCTGAGTAATTGTATGCACATTATAGTAAATTTTGACTAAGCATCATTTTAATAGTATACAATTATAAATGTTAAGAACACTTACGCTTTGAATGGGTTTTAATTTCTTAATAATAATGAGAGAGACACATCGAGATGTTGTTCAAGTGCCATGTGCCAGCCTCGAGCCGCGAAAAAGAAGGCTGTGAAGAAGACATACTATTTATCTCTTATTTCTAGTTTGATCTCAAATAGTTACTTTCTTTTGTTCTATAAATCAAATATATAGTATTTTATGATTTTATTAAATATATAATTACAGCTGAATATTCTTTCTTACCTCGGATTTTTCACGATAATCTAAAAGACTTTCAGGCTGTTGTATGGCACTTTTCTCTGATCTCTCTCTCTCTCTATATGATTATAGCAATAGTATGAGGCTTTAGGACTGTATATACTTCAAATTTAAAGTCTACTCAGATCACATATAGTACAAACACATAGTTCTTCTTAATCTATGCATATAAATTTAAATGAATCTTTCCAATAACAAAAATAGTACATATTGTTTTCTTTATCAAAATATCAATTATACAAACTAGATTTAACGGTACTATTGACATATGACAGTGTACCCTTTAAATAAAGAGAATGTATGGTGGGGTAACAAAAAATTATATAGACTTCATATAAAACTAATAAAATAAAGCATTATCTTTCTAGAAAAATAATTAAGTACTTCTATCTTACATAATTAAAGACAAAAACTGAGGTGTATATATAAGTAACACATATGTATAAAGACCAAGTGAGGTATATACAAGGTGTTTTCTAGACAATTTTTTGGGTCATTTTAACTTCACATCCCTTGTGCTCATTGCACATAAATATACATATATATACAAATATAGACATATATATATACATATGTATATGCACATATATATACATATGTATATGTACATATATATATACACATATGTATATGTACATATATATATATATACATTTGTATATGTACATATATACACATATGTATATGTACATATATATACATACGTATATGTACATATATACATATGTGTGTGTATGTGTATATATATATATATATATATATATATATATATGTATATATTCATATATATATATATACATACATATATATATATATATATATATATATATATATATATATATATACAGACACACACGTTTACATACTTACAATTTCACTCCATAATACCTACCATCCCTGTGTGTATGTATAATGTATGTACGTATACATATTTATATATATATGTATATATATATATATATATATATATGTATATATATATATATACATATGTACACAGACGCACACATACACACACACACACACACACACACACACACATATATATATATATATATATATATATATATATATATATATATATATATATATATATATGTACGAATGTATATAAAATAAGTGTTTATACACATATATGTATATATAATATATATATATATGTATATATATGTATATATTTATGTAAATGTGAATATACATATATGTGTATATTTATAAATAGATATATATTGATTCATATCTATATTCATCTATATGTTTATCTATCAATCTTATCTATCTAACTATAGGTATATTTGTGTGTGTTTCTATCAATACATATATATACATATATATATATATATATATATATATATATATTCATAGATATACATCTGTGCATATATATACACACACACATATATATTTATACATAAGCCTCCCCTGCCAGTTCCGTCATCGTGACTTCTGCAGTGCCTACCCGTGGCCATCCATGGAAACAGGGTACCTTGCGGTCCCAAGCTAAACTATGGGGGATCTCGGAGCAGCAGGAGGCTACGGAGTCATGGCCCACAAGCGTGTAGACACACCCTGGCTCTGTACCAACACCTGCTCCTCAGCTAACCTAAGGTTAAAGGGCGGCTCGGGGGAAGTGGGCCTTGCCAGCCCTCCTCCTCCCAGTTAACTCACAGGCAAATGCTGAAATAAATAGATGTGCTGGGGGGAGGGATGCCGTCCCTCCCACCTAGCAAGCAAGGTGGTCTGTGGTTCCCATTGGAAGGTTTTATGTTGGGGTGAAGGATGGGAATGAGTTACTCGTACCCGCTTGCGCCCTAGCAGGCGCCAACCCAGCATAAGGCCTAGGGAACCCCACAGGCGGACGTTGGGCCTCACACCTGCCGACCCCCTTTATTTTGGGCAACGTTGGCGCGGGTGGCAGAGGTCGCGTCCTCCCGGAGCGACCGCCCGAGACTTAACCTCAGGCGAACTATCCGGGTAGGCGCTTGGAACATCCGGTCCTTGCGGCAGGACGAGCGGTTACCTCTGCTAATGAGGGAATTATAGCTGTTAGGTGTTGAGGTGACTGCCCTCTCGGAAGTGAGAAGACCTGGCATCAGTAAGGATGGGTACACCTACTACTGGTCGGGCCGTGGTGATGGTTACAATCTCCAGGGAGTAGCCATAGCCATATCCAGCCAACTCCAACCCTCGGTAGTTGAGGTAACACCGGTTGATGAGCATATTATGGCATTGAGACTGATTTTGGCTTCATGGCAAATTTTGGCATGCTTTTGGTTTCATGGCTTATATAACTGTGTACGCTCCTGCCGATGTTTACAAACTCGCCCCCGGCGAGACATTTACATTGTTCTTGGTGACTTCAATACGGTATCTGGCCGTGATCGAGCTGGATATGAGATGTCTGTCGGTACCCATGGCTCGGCAGCTGATCCCAGCAGTAAGAACAGCCGCCTCCTCCGGGACTTTGCTAGATTGAGGATTTCTGGCTCCCGGTATCAGCACTCCAACCTGCATCACTGGACTGGTATAGTGTTAGCACTCAATGGAAGATCCTCCAGAATTGCAGGGTTTACCGGTTTCTCGAGTTTTGTAGCACTGACCATAGGCTGGTTTCGGCTACCCTATGGGTCCACTTCAAAACTCCTTCCCCCCTAACGGAAGCCGCCTTGCCGCGGTGGGGGGGCTTGAGATCCCAATGAGATAGTGAGCCGGACCAGAGGGCTACCCATACTGGAGGGGTCACCAGTGAGGGATGAGACAAAATGGCTTCCTGGTGCACCAAGGCCTATGAGAGGGGATGGTCCACCCACCCCAGGTTCATTCCATCTTGGGCCAGGAAGAACTCTCCCATGTGTCTAAGCCGTGTGTGGCGTCCCGTATTATCAGGAGACAGGAGTCCTGGAGGTTGAGTGATGCTGCACGCTGTGCCCTGCAGCTAGCAACACACCTTTTCAGTCCTCTATTCTGGTTAGACGGGTGGCTTGATCAAGGCCTGGTCAAGCCAATCGGCTGGTCAAATATGGCTAGGGTCAAGCAGGCACTGTCCAGTCGGTAGCGCATAGGTCCCGTGACTACCATCAGCACTGTAATAGTGAGTGTGTATATTTCCTCACTACCCCTGTGGCTGTTGGGAAAATTTGAGCCACAACTATAGCTTCCCCTCGTTGGACTCTGTAGTGATTGACCTCGTCGATCATTGGTCATCACTTCGGGAGGTAAAGCGGTAATAGAAAAATCTCTCACCTCCCAACTTTCCCACAGGCACGACAAAAACAAAAAGAAATGAAAAGATCTAAAGGTGGCAACACTCCCACCTGGTGGAACAGTGCGTGGCGTCAATTTCTATGACTATCTTCTCTGGGGGTTATGGAGGCGGCTTTGCAGCGTTGAAGCCTTCCCCATGCGAACATCGGCTATGGCATAATACGTCCTCCGGCCGGCAACATCACCTCCAGGCCCCAATAAATGCACCTTTATCTCGCGAGTGAGGAGGATGCCCGAGCACACCATACGCACACGATTACCGCTGCCAATTTTTACTTTTTTTTTGCCAAATAAATTATATTTTATTGTTTTCTCTTTTATCTCTTTCCTGTCTGAAGATGACAAAGCACCTAGGCACATTTGTTACATTTTGAAGAGTTTTATATTCATTAAGATCACGATGGCCCATTTTAAGTTTTATGGTTCTTTTACAAGTAAATTAATATTTTAGATTAATTATTCTAATCCTAGGTCTTTTTATTAATTACTTAATTGCATACACCCAGATTTTAAGCATGTTGAGTCTTAAGGGTTTTTATTTATTTGATTTGAAAGAACCATAGTTAGCTCCCTTTTCCCGCCTACGAAGTCACGAGGGAAGTAAGGCACAACAAAGGGGGGGATTTCGCTACCGGCCTGCTAAGCCGACAGACAGTCTGAGGAACCCCGGAACGGGCTTCCCCTGTCCAGTTAAGTGGTTGTGGGGATAGTTATAATATAGGTGGCAAGAAATAATTTGTAGGGTATTTGTTCGGCCAAAGTGACTTAAGTGACCGGTGCTTTCTTACCTTCGTTTTTATGTTCTACCAGAGTTCTATTTTACTGTTTCTTCGTTTGTTTTAACCTGCTTGTATGGTTCCATTGAGTTCCTTTTATCAAGCTTTCTAGCTTACCGTTTTATTTTCATTGTATCGTTCTACCGTTTTATTAAGTGTATTTTATGTTCATGGTTGATTTCATAGTTTGTATTTTAATGTTCCAAGTTCAGTTTATCTTGCCATTCATGTTACTGTTTTATTCGTGTTTGTTTTATCGTTCCATGTTTTACTGTCTTTTAACTTTTTTTGTAATAAACCTGTTCCACGTATGTCTGGTTTAATGAACGCCCGAAATTAGGTGCTACCTTCAAGCTACCTATAGTGAATGACCTATAGTCAATTGCGTATACGCACACGCCTCTCCTCGGCTTACCTCACGCTTACCAACCTTTATATTCTCGCACCAAGCATATACACCACACACACATACTACACTTACACTCTTTCGCTCCTTTCCCCACAACTTGCCTTCTACACTATCATCCTTCTCCCATATACACTACGTTCCCATACGTTAATTAAATGGGTGGTGGCAGTCGCGCCTATTTACATATCTTGCGAGAAATAATTGCATTTAGCTTTTGCTACAACTCCATGGTGGGTGGGGGGGGGGGGGTGAGGAAATAAATATTTATAATTTGTATGATATCTCCCTGATGACCTTTGCAATCACCTGGCCAATCCCTCTGGAACATCACACATTGTCACTCTCGAACCTTACCAGATTCCAACGGACAAGAATGGGAATCGTAATGGTTCCCGAGCTCCCTAACCAGGTAAGGAGAAAAGTCCTCCTCAATCCATTAAGAAAATCTTACCTGGTAAATATGAAAGTGTATCATATAGTTAATACCTAGTAGTGAAGACCATTAATGGTGTATCTGTCATGGATCTTGATATTTTTGAAGTACATCAGAAGATAGTTATGGTATGTCAACGTGATCCTCGTATCACCCCACAGCAAGATGGTAGTCTGATGGTTGAGGTTTCGTCACCAGACAAGAGTGACTGTCTGCGTGTAATATGCGACATTCTTGGGGCTCAAGTCTCATTTTCTCCTCACAAAACCCTCAATCAGTGTAAGGGAATTGTCTTTTCCCGAGACTTGGGGTATTGTGAGGAGAAACTGTTAAAACTAAAGAATTTTAATGTAGTGGCAGTAAAACGTTTTAAGAAGAAAGTTGATGGTTTGGAACAGTCGATACCAGCTTTTCTTCTAACTTTTGAATCGTTAGTCCAACCTGAATCGGTTAAATTGTCATGGTACAACCTCAGGGTAAAGCCATACATGCCCAACCCTATGCGGTGGACAACCAAGAGTGTGTGTGAAGTGTGGTACAACAGGTCATCAAGGAGTTGACAACTGTCCAGGTCCAATATACTGTTACCACTGCAAAGAAGATCATGAAGCTTCTTCTATGCAATGTACAAGGTACAAGTTTGAAAAAGAAGTATTGGTAATAAGGAGCAAGGAGAAAGTTTTGCAGAAGCAAAGCGACATGCCCTTGTGCTCAGCCGGGTAAGTCCTTTGCCTCAGTTCTAGCCCATCCTCCTTCCCGCCATCCCTAACCCTCCAACACTTCTAATACCACACACTCTGCCACTACCTTTAAACCTCAGTCCGCAAATGGTGAAACTGCCTCTGGTGAGTTGTTCCACCAGAAACGGAGTAGGAGTGAAGGGTCTATTGAGGAGACTCCTCCCAAAGTAAGGTCTTTGAAGCCATCAGTTAAGGCTTCAGAGGCCTCAACGGTGACAGCTTCAGCTGCCACCACATCCACAGGGGCCTCTGCTGTTGGGCATAATCCCCCTGAAGTAAAGGCTCAGGTACGCCCTTTCCACAGGCAGAGGAATCCTGAGCCTGTTCAAAAGACTCTTCATAGAGTCAGGTCTTTGGAGCCACCAAGCAGGGCTCCTGAGGCCACCACATCCACAGAGGCCTCCGCTGCAGGAGAGAATGCTCCTGAACCGAAATTCTGAGCCAGTCCAAAGGAAGCCTGAGAAAACTAGTTCCACAGTTAAACAACTCATCAAAAGATACTCCTAGGATGCTGGAAAGGGACAGCCTAAAGGTGTGGGGCGGGCCTTAACCACAGGTGCTGCCAAACACCTTATGAAATAGTTTGTCAACCTGAAGAACTGGATACCCTAATCCAATGGAATTGTCAGGGAATTCATGCAAAATGGGAAGAACTACAACATCTGATAGCTTCATGTAATCCAGATTTTGTATGCCTACAAGAGATTATGATCAAGGAAAATCGTCCAATTTCCCTGAGAGGATTCCAAGCTCAAGCCCATTATGGACTCTTTGATAATGGACCTCATGGAGGAGTAGCAGTGATCTTCCAGGCCATCCACCTGCAGACGACACTGCAGGTGAAGGCTGTAAGAATAGGCTTGACACGACCTTACACTGTTGCATCAATCTACCTCCCTCCACATAATCTCAACATAGATGATTTGGAAGATTTACTTGGGTAGTTGCCTCATCCATTTCTACATTTGGGAGACTTCAATGGTCGGCATCACCTCTGGGGAGAAACTTTGTGCAACCCTCGACGAAACTGGGACATTCTACTATACTGACCTGTCAATTGGCTCACAGTTGAATTTCACTTGTCAGGTCATGGAAGACTTACATGGAAGTGACCATTATCCAGTACTTTTGGAGGAGGGGAATGGTATCCCAGCCAATGGAGTGCAGAGATAGCG
Organism: Penaeus chinensis; assembly: GCF_019202785.1. Lineage (NCBI taxonomy): Eukaryota > Metazoa > Arthropoda > Malacostraca > Decapoda > Penaeidae > Penaeus > Penaeus chinensis. The sequence goes on from NC_061829.1 coordinate 43,558,376, forward strand.
ACTTGAACATGCAGACTGGAATCTTTTTAGATCAACTACAGTATTGCAAGGATCTGTGAATTATTTCCAGTGTGTTCAAGATGCTGTTTATCACTTCACATAACGAATTCACTTTGCAGCAGAGGCATCAATTCCCAGAAGTAGCAGGCAGTACCGTCGACCTCCAGTACCATGGTGGTCTGATGAACGCCAACAAGCTGTTAGAACAAGAAAAGCTGTATTAAGGCAGTTGAAACGACGCCCAAGCGATGTAACCTTGATCCAGTACAAAAAGAACCGAGCCAAGGCCAGGCGAGTGCTAAAGGAGGCTAGGCGGACATCGTGAAGGCAGTATGTCTCCTTAATTAACTCTGGGACCCCCTTAGCATGGGTATGGGACAAGGTGCGTAAGATCGCTGGAAAGAGCACATCCATATCACCACCTGCTCTGAAAATAGATGGTATAATCCTGACAGATAAAAAAGATGTTGCAAATGAGCTGCCAAAATCCATGTCAGAGATCTCTGGAGCATTTTACACTGCCCGATTCTCCACTCTTCCGGTTGAACAGGAACAACACCCAGTGTCGTTCTTCAGTAGGACTGCAGCAGAACTTTCATACAACTTTCCATTTTTGCACAAGGAGATGGACTCTGCTTTGCAGCTCTGCCATAAGACTGCCCCAGGAAATGACGATTTTCCATACCAAATGATATCTTACTTACTGGAGAGTTCCCAAACATCCCTGTTGGATGTATTCAATCGGATCTATATGGAGGGCACAGTGCCATCCACATGGAAAAAAGCTATAATCATTCCTGGCCCTAAACCTGGCAAGAAAACTGCAGTACAGAATTCCTTCACACAGCGACGTCATATGTTACCAGTCTTCTTTGACCTTGAAAAGGCTTATGATACTACTTGGAAGCATGGCATACTCATGAAGCTGTATGACATTGGTTGAAGAGGAGCATTGCCTACCTTTATACAAAGCTTCCTTGCTAACAGGAAGTTTAGAGTAAGGGTGGGAAACAGCTTCTCTAACCTGGAAGATCAGCTGGAAGGGGTCCCACAAGGGAGTGTCTTAAGTGTGACTGTTTGCCATTGCTATAAATGACATCGTAAAGGTCGTTCCAAGTGCTGTCTCATGTCGAGGACTTTACACTGTACTGCTCAGGAGGAAACTTACAGGATGTGTAGGGACACATGCAGACTGCAATAAATCAGGTTGTGCAATGGGCAACATACCATGGGTTCAAATTTTCTCCAAGCCAAGACCATGGCTATGCATTTCCACAAACTCAAGGCTTACATTAAATAGTTAAAGGTGGAAGCTACAAAAGCGTTTAGTATTTTACGGGTTCTTTCACACCTATCTTGGGGCGCAGATCGCACAACACTTCTACGGCTTTACCAAGCACTTATTCGTAGTAAACTTGACTATAGATGTGAAGTTTATTCATCTGCAACTCCCACTGTTCTCTGGATGTTGGACTCGGTTCATAATGAAGCTCTGAGAATCTGTATAGGGGCTTTCAGGTCTTCACCTGTGGAGTCCCTGTATGCTGAGAGTGGGGAACCACCTCTTTCATTACACCAGGACTACATGAACCTGATTTACTACACGAGACTACAAAGGATTCCGGGATTTCCTACATCCAGATTGGTTTCATACCCCTTGAGGATAGCCGATTCTATGGTAGGAGAATGAGGAATCTTGTGGAGGATCTTAATTCAAATCTCATAAAGGTTCTGGCTGTTGGTACTTCCCAACTAATCAAGTCGACTAATCAAGTCGAGCTGGATTTGGTCTGAATCGGGAAAGGGGAGAGATCCGAAGCAGAAGTCAGAGATATTTCTTCATCACACTTCTAAGTACCAAGGATCATATGCAATATATACAGATGGTTCGAAATCTGAAAATGGTGTGGGTTTTGCAGCAGTGAGCAGAAGGAAGACTGCATCTGGCTTTCTCAATGAGCCTCGATTTTCACTGCAGAGTTACATGCCATCCTTACAGCAGTCAAGATGACTAAAGATCTTACAAACCATTATGTTGTAATATATTGTGACTCTCGCAGTGCCTTGCAAGCAATCAAGAGCTTAAACTCATCAAATCCAGTGGTGAGGGAGATTCAAGATTGGCTTGCACTGATGTCAGCACGTAAATAGATAACTCTGTGTTGGGTGCCAGCACATGTTGGTATCAGTGGGAATAAGCGAGCTGATCAGAAGGCCTTGGCAGCTGCCACTCAGCCGTGTGATGCTTGTTTTTCTCTCCCACACACTGACTGGAAACCCAGCATCAGTT
>NC_061829.1:43573165-43580665 GCF_019202785.1 Penaeus chinensis
TCATGAAGAGAAAGTAATTGGTCCCTGTGGTATAGCATGAGCTTCGAAGAATTGCGGAGTGGCAATAGCAAGAACCGGGCCTCCACATAGCTTGTTATAGGATAAACCTTCCCAAGGTCCTCAATTATAGCCCCAGGTGCGTCCTTCACATTATGCAGCAGAAGTGAGCCTCCTCCCACGAGGAGTGCCACAAAGAATATGGATGACAGCAACCTGGAAGGGAGAGCCAGATATCACTCACCACTTGCAAGACCAGCATAAAAGAATATATCACAATAGGCAGCTACAAGAGAGCCTGTATGAAGGGGAATGGGAATATAATGATCAGTCTGAGAATGAACGATGCAGATAATGTATGCAATCGCAGCTCATGAGGGTACTATAATAACAAAGGTAAATGACACTACATCTCCAAAAAAAGCAAATAACAAAACTCTACGGAAGTAACACACATGCCTGATTAACTCACTGACTCTCGAGGACCGATGCAAGTAAAATTATATATCTAAGCAAGAATGATGAGCGAGAGGACCACCTATGATTCCTGGCACTGATAATACTGATCAGCTGGCTTCAGGACGTCAAAATGGAACCACTGAACAGAGCATCAGCAACAGACTTACACTCTGCCTTATTGTTTTTTGAGCATGAATTTTCTTATATAACTAAGAACCAACCCCAATGCTCTTTGCATAAGTGAACTTCTGTCGTTACTCAATTATTTTGTCACACGATCTGGTCAGCAGCGCTTGCTAAAACACTAGCTGAAACGCTTGCTGCTGCCGAAAAAACAAATAGTCAGCGTAGTTGTCCTCATAAAGGTGGTGCGGCCTCACCTTCAGGAGTTCGTGTGGCAACTGCTTGTCTTGCCCGTGAAGAGAAAGTGCAGGCTATCGCCCAGGGAAGACTGGACGGTAGGGAGAAGAGCGTCCCAATCGTCCTTGCTGTCGTCCAGTTGACGCAAAATGGTGAGAATCGATCTATTTAAAGTTCCAAGATGCCATTAGCTTGTGGACGGAACGGCAAACGTTCCTCTGCATCACATTTAGGTGCTGTGTGAGCTTGGCTAACACCTGATTTACCATTACCGGTACCGTTATCCGAGCTTAAATATTGTGGACAGCCATGGTGGCAACAAATTAAGTCATGAAATGCCTTCACGGCGTGCACAACAGTCTTTGAGGGAACTCACACGAAAAATTATCCATGACACTTTCTGGTATGGAAAGTTCGGAATGTCGAACTTTAGTGTAGGCGCGAGATCACTTGTGTGACCCTTGTACAAGGGGCATGTCTTGCAAAACCTTACTTGTTTGCCTCGTTACTAACCGCGGAAAATAAAATCGCTTATGGGTCAACTGCACTGCCTTATGAATGCCAAATTGTGCTGCCCCACGGTATTCATTAGCATACCTCAATACACGCAATCAGAGGGAACGAGCTTGATGACAGACTAGCCGTCGCTGGCAGGGGTATGCCCCCAAATCCCATGACGATAAAACCGAGCCGAAAATTACTTATGGAGAAGTGTGCCTTGGTCGGTCGTACCTTCGTACGTCAGCTCCACAGAGAGGAAACGAGAACCTCCCCCTCGGCCAGCTGGTACTCAGACGCCACAGGCTCTGAACCACTGGCACTCTCTGAAGTAAGCAACAGAGGTACCGAAGTCATTCTTCACAGAATGCGCCTAGGTTACCACTGTGCATGGCAGATTATACCAACAATCGAACGCGATGAATGGTGCTGCAAGCACTGCGGCGAGCCGAACGCCACACTAGTCCACTACCTAGAAAATTGTAACCATACACAATTCCTGAGACATACGAAATGCTTACAATGCGCTAGGACCTTGCTGGCAATCCCACACGAAGCACGAGTGTCGCAACATGAGCAGCCGAAAAGCTGACACAGCCGGGCCTACAAAAGGCCCAACAAATTAGCATGGCTCCCACAACAGCCGCCGTGCTGGTAAAGAGGCTATGCGAAATGCTTACACCATGGCGGCAGGAGCGCTTGCTGGCAATCCCGCCGGCACGGTAAGCACCGAGTGTCAGACAACTCAATGAGACAGCCGTAAAAAAGCTGACACAGGCCGGGCCATATCAAGAAGGCCCGGGCAAGCTAGAACTTCGCAAACCAAACCCCCCCCCCCCCCAATACACGCAGCACTAAAATTTCCGGCACCACCAGGACTTGTTGGGCAATTCATCTGGAACCCATAATTCAGTTCAGCTGGGATCTCCAAAATAACAGTCCTGTATCATCAGAAAGAATTCCTTAACCGGCAACCCTCTAAACTTTGAAACTACCGTGCCCTTGGATAAGGTTTGAATGATCAGGCTGTTAATCCTGTCCGCACACTGGGCAGCATATACCTGGTCTTTATTTAGCAGTTACAAGGGAGGAACCTGTGAAGCACTATTCACAACCACTGATGAAGGCAAGCTAAATGAAGGGGGTGACTGAGCAACACCGTCCCGCCTCAATGGTTGCGAGTTTTCAATTGACGCGCATGACAACGTGTCGGCGGCGACATTTGCGCGGCCCGGAATATACACAAAGGTCACATCAAAATAGCCCAGGATATCCTGGCAACATGCCCTACGACCATATGGATCATCACCATTAAGAGACATAAGTAGCATGTGATCTTTGTGAGCCATGACTTTGTAACCAAGTATATCTCTGAAGTACTTGAGTAATTCTTCTTTGCACTTGTGAGAACCCTACTAGCAAGCCCAATAGGACGCAGATTCCCCTCATCCGCCTGCATTGAAACAGCTCCTAGCCCGACATTCAATGCATCTATTTGGAGAAAGAAGGAGAGGTCAAACCTCGGAAATGCAAAAACAAGAGTGTCCGATACTTTAAGCTTGAAAATGCGCTGACCTGCTCCTCGCCCCATTGCCAGAGGACTTCTTTCTTGAGCGGTGCAGTGATCCTCCTATAATCCTTAATGAACGGTCTATAAAAACCTTCGGTCCCCAGGAACGACTTTACCTGTGTTACATCAGAGGGAATGGGAAACATACTGACAGCTTTAACTTTGGTCTCGTTAGGGGCAATACCTGCACCACTAACCATATGACTGAGGAAATCTAAACGTGACTGAAAGAACTTACATTTGGCCAGATTAATTTTTAAACCTGCTTCCACAAGCCGCTAAAAAACACTGCACAACAGCGCTTCATGGTCCTTGATCGAAGGTGAACAGACTAAAATATTATCTAAATGGACTAGCACCTTATCATTATCTAAACCCTGCAGGACTAGAGCCATAAGACGATTAAACGTCAGAGGAGAGTCCCTGAGACACATAGGTGACACAAGGAACTCAAAGTGACCCACATGTGTCGAAAATGTAGTGTATGGTCGGCCGTCTTCTGCCAGGGGACCTGAAAGGGGCCTGAAGTTAACCTTTCGCCAATCAACCGAAGAAAAGACCTTACTCTTCCCACCAATGTTTTGCAAGAACTGGCAAAGGGTAGGGATGGGAAAAGGTGATGGAACAGTCACAATGTTCAGACGCCGAAAATCACTACTGGGACGAAAGCTGATACTTAGTTACCAGCAGCATCGCCTCTGACCATGGGTTATTCGATGGTTGAATTGGCCCTTGTTGTTGCATACCGCGCACTTCCTCCTCTAGAATCTGACACCTGATGTTTGGGATCTTGTATGCAGGAATATACACAGGCTTAGCCCCAGATTCTAGAGTAATAGAGTGTTCTGCCATATGGACGGTCCTTGGTCAGTAAAATGTCGGGGAATTAGTCTAACAACTTGCCTAGAATCTCCTTACCCATGCTAAATGCGATGGTCCCTGCATAGCCTTTGCTAATGCTGCAGAAAATGGGTCAGCTGAATCATGGGACATGGAAGAAACAGTGCCAGTAAAGGCTGATGCGGGAAGTACAATCTCAGCTGTCAGGAGATCCGTGACCTCACAATCTATATACCTAACACCACTATCGATAGACAAAGGGGCAGGTGTTAAGTGCACTTGGACTTTTACTCGACAATGTGACGCCGAGGCCGTCACATTAACCAAAACGTCATGGTAGGGCGGAATTATTACAGAATCCCACGCCACAGAATCCCATCATTGTCAACCCACATGCGATGCTTTGATGAGCAGGATGATGTGGGACATGTGGCAACGAGATGTGTGCGTGAGGTATCTGCAGCATGCTGAGAGGAAGTAAGTCCATGACGAACAGAATAAGACCTAGAAGGAATCGTAAAAGTCATAGAATGTAAGGGAGGTGTAGGAGACACAGGGGAGGAGTAGGTAGTTGCGAGAAAGAGACAGGGGAGGTAGGGGGAGGAGACAAAGGAGGGGAGGAGAGTGATGTTTTCCTGCGTGTTGGATGGATGGATGTTGGATGGGTGATACTACCGAGATGTGTCACTGTATTAGGGAAAAGGGTCCGGGTGTTTCCAGACGGAACTCGGCTCACTTAGCTTATAAACCTGATCCTGAATTTCCATCTCAGTCTGCTGTGGTCGCAGAACCATACCACAATGATATAGAAAATCATGGCAAAGGAGCATGTGGCCAGGGAAACTATGGTAACCCTTCACTTCACTATGTAACTTTCCCACACCTCAAAGTTACATACATAGTTCCAACTACACTTAGCTTAGATCCTGTTACTCCTTTAACATAAACATTGTCTGGCGATACCTCAGACGAGAGCTGAAAGTCCTCTAACACCCATTCACTCACGCAATTTCCCGTATCAATGAAAAAGTATGCAACCTTCCCTTCCATCATGTTGCCTCTTTCGGATCAGGCTAGGTTGCTCCTCCCCTGGCTTTTGCCCAGGGCATGGGGACCCAGCTGTTTTTCCATCAGCTTACCCTCTCTGAACCGTTTCCTGTTGTCACTGAAGTGAGGACAAGTCACCCAGCGGGTTCCCTGAGTAATGACTGTCATAGTCGGACTAGAGTGGGTATTGTGCTCTCAGTGCAGGCCCTAATGGGCCCCAGTTTGTTAGCGGTGTATAGGGTCCCGGCGAGGCGGCGGCGCGTCCGAGGGCAGCAGGTCGCGATTTAGGCAGTATGAATAGCCTGTAGATATTCTAAAGCTCTGGAAGTGGAACGCCAAGGGACTTGCAGCGATGTAATGAGAACCCTGTATGAGGCAGACCTCCCGATGTCTCTGACGTGCTGCGTCCAGGAGAGCTTTTCATTGATGGTGACGCCGAGTAGTGTGGTGGAACGGACTATGTCGAGCGGGTGGTCGTCCAGCGTGAGGATGGGCAGGGGGGACGGGGTTGTTGGAAACATCAAACTGCATCACGACTGACTTCTTCCAGGTTGATAGTGACGTAATTTGTGATGGTCCATGAGAGGAGGTTGTCGAGTGTGCGCTGGATGGCGGAGAGGTCAGGGCAGGAACTGTTAAAGGTAGCGGTGATAGTCGAGTCATCCACGTATATTCAGCGATGCTAGGAATCCAGGAGAGCGTTGTTAATCATGACTAAGAAACATAGGGGCCCCATTCTAGTCCCCTGGGGGACTCCACACGCGAGTGGCAGAAGGCTGGAAACTTGACCCTGCACGCGCATGGCCTATTACCTGTTGAAGATATGGTCTGCCAGCCAGGGATGAGGCACTCCCTGATGCCCGTGGAAGCTGCTGCTTTTGAGATGACCGTAGTGTGGTCCACCAGGTCAAAGGCTTTCTTGAAATCTATGAAGATGCTGGTGACGGAAGATTTGCGCTTGTCGAGGTGAGCGTGGACGAGGCAGTGTGTGGTAGAAGAGGAGCGTATGTTGCCGAACTGCCGAGTGTCAACGCTGGGCGCAAGGTCCTGGTAAGCCCAGTCGGTGAAAAAGTTTTGTGTGTGTATATGCACTCACGCACGCACACACACACACACACACACACACACACACACACACACACACACACACACACGCATATATATATACATATATATTTTTATGTGTACATATATGATTATATATACATATATATGTGTGTATTTATATATATATATATATATATATATATATATTAATATATATATATACCTGTATATACCTTTATATATATGAATATATATATATATATATGCAAATATATATACATATATATGTATATATATTAATATATATGTATATACATATTGATATATATATATATATATATATATATATATATATATGAGGGGGGATGAAGTTCATATATAAATCAAATACTCTCCATGATGTTCAGGAGATTTATGCTTTCATTTTTTTGCTTATATGAACGATCATGCCCGTGATCTTTTGTTCTCTGTTCGGCTGATTGTTATGAGAGGATATAAGACAATCTTTCTCTTTACATTTATTCTTTCCGAGGTGTACAATGTGTTCACGCACACGATGTGCGGAACTTTGAAATATTAGTGCATTACTTAACGGAGATCGACACACAATAGTACACTACTTGACGGAGGTCGACAAACCATAATGCACTAACTCACGGAGATCGACACACAATAGTACTCTAACTCACGGAGATCGACACACTTTTAGGCACTTATAGTCCGCATTCATAATTCGTTCGACGCGCTTATTTTTATTCCCGTGCCGTGTGGGAGGAAGATGAGATGCTGGTGTCTCGAGGTCCCCTGATGGTCTTGACAGCCTCGTAGGTCAGGCGAGCCTCGTCTGCTGGCAAAGAGAGTGGGCGATAGTTGTACCCCGTGCGGCACGTTCTCTCGCCCTGGATCGCGCGCGAATCGCCTGCTTACTCCGCTACGTGCACCGTTCTTGACTATCACGTGCCCCACGTTCGTTCCGCCTGTGTATGCCCCGTCCATGCACCCCGGGCCTCTCTGCCGGTACTGTTGATGCGAAATAGGCGCTCGAGGTCCCTAAAAACATTAGAACGTGGATGTAATGTTTTACACCCATTTACCTCATATACGTCCACTTTTATGGCACCTAACTTATAATAGCATTCTTTATTACTGTTTACTGAGGATTCGTAGGAGGAGGGTGTGTAGACAAATTTAGTGCTTTTCAGTCCAAACACGAAGGAAGTCTATAGTGTTGTCTGTTCCGCCGTCAGAGTAGCAAGACCTTTTCCTTGCCTTGCTCCTCTCAAGGCGGCATGCCTACACTGCCCTCGAGTTACCACTCCTCCCATTCACTATTGTTTGTTGCTCGGTAAATGCCACTTTTCACGTGCCCATTTTTTTTGCGAGTGATTTTATTTGCTTGTGTACTCCGTTACTATGCGGCGTCACCACTGATTATATTTTTTAAATGTATAAGTTATACACCAAACATTATAAAGATTCATCTACTCACACCGACATTCATGCTAGTTCTAGTAATTGGGTAGTTGCCCAATTAAAATTCACGCCTCATTCATCCTTCACCGAAACCTTTATCGTCTTTCATCATTTCCTTCCTTCCCTATTTTCTCCCTTTACATATATATATATATATATATATATATATATATATATATATATACATATGTATGTATATGTATATTAAT
>NC_061829.1:43590665-43593165 GCF_019202785.1 Penaeus chinensis
GTTTCGAGGTGAATGAATCTATTTCCCGCTCATCGCGATTTATATTTATAAAGTTCGTGACGTCACGAGCCACGCCAAACATCGTTCGTAAAATATAAAGTTTGTACAAAAATCAATAAGAAAGACACTAAAATCATTAAAAAATGAGCTTCATAGCAAGATAAATATAAAAATGCACACCTAAGGTGAAGTCGACAGAAAGAAGTACAATAAATAAAATATGACGTTAAAACAAATTTTCTTAAAATGAAAATAAGCTTCCGTAGGCAGAAAAAAATGTGTCCAAAAAATAAAAATAAAAATTTGAAGATAATTTAAAATGATATGAATAACCATGGAGCTCACAGAAGAAGCGAAGAATAATTTGCGTATAAAGGAATCGCAGATGAGAGGACGGGGTCAAAGGGCGAACTCAAACAGAAGTGACATATAGGAACCAAATTAAATGGCACAATAAAACAGAAATAGGTGAACGTATGTACATGTAGACATAGAGAGGACGATTGCAGGAAGCTGCGAGATGTCAGGGGAGGCTGGCGGTGAGATGAGGAAGAGATGGCAGGCTGTGGGATGCCACCGAACATTAATAATAATTAAAATATCAATGATAATACCAACAATAAAAAAGTAATAATAATATTAACCATTATCAACATTGATGATACTTATAGGAATCTTTTTATGGCGATCATAATCAAAACCAAATCCCTCGCGGACCGCTATTATGATTTAAAGTTACCCATTAACATTTTTCTTCCACTGTCATCATCCGGAGTCTTTCTCTCCGTATTTTTTTCCTTTCCCTCACTAATTTTTACCTATCTTTTTTTTTTTTTTTCCTTCCACTAATCTTACTGCATTATTTCCACCCCGTCCGCCCTCGTCTCCACTAGAAAATTAATCGAAAATAAATAGACATCCATTTATCTTACCGGTCACAGAGAAAACAGCTAGCAGGAGAAGGAGGAGCAGGAGTAAAATTTCCTTTAGTTTCCCCTTCCTTCATCCTCTCTCGACGTTTTCTCTTTACGAGAGAGAGGACTGATGGTATTCTTGATGTACATTTAATTAATAGGTTTCCAGAGCATGCGGCCATCTTTAAGTTTGTTTGTTTATGCTTCCAATGTGTCAAGGTTTAAGGCTTTGCTCCGGTTCGCTTTTTCTTCTTGATTATTTTCCTCTACTTTTTTTTTTTTTTTTTTTTTTTTTTGTCTTTTCCTGTTTCTCCATCGTTTTTTTCTATTAAGATGAATTAAGTTAGATATTAATATTTATGATGTAATACTGATCATATAAATATATGTATATATACGTATATACATCTATACATATATATATACATACCGAGAGAGAGAGAGAGCGAGAGCGAGAGCGATAGAGAGAGAGAGAGATATATATATATAAATATATATGTATATATATATATATAGGTTATATATATATATATATATATATATATATATATGTATATATGTGTGTGTGTATTCGTGTGTGTGTGCTAGTTTTTCTGTGTGTATGCGTGGATGCAATATATACATATATATGCACATATATGTGTATATATATACACACACACACACACACACACACACACACACACACACACACACACACACACACATACACACACACACATATATATATATATATATATATATATATATATATATATATATATACATTCGTGTGTGAGTGCTGTTTTTTTCTGTTTGTATACGTGGAGGCAATATATACATATGAATATACATATATATATACACATATATATGTATATATATATATATATATATGTATATTCATATATATATGTATATATACAGATATATATATATACATATATATATAAATTCGTGTGTGTGTGTGTATTTGTGTCGTTGTGTGCATGCATAGATGCGATATATATATATATATATATATATATATATATATATATATATATATATTCATATATATATATATATATGTGTGTTTGTGTGTGTGTGTGTTTGTGTGTGTGTGTGTGTTTGTGTGTGTGTGTGTGTGTGTGCGTGTGTGTGTGTGTGTGTGTGTGTGTGTGTGTGTGTGTGTGTGTGTGTGTGTGTGTGTGTGTGTGTGTGTGTGTGTGTGTGTGTGTGTGTGTGTGTGTGTGTACATGTGAATATATTTACATATATATATATATATACATACGTATATTCAGACACATATATACATACATATATACATACATATATACTCACATATATATATACATACATATATATTTATATATATATATATATGTGTGTGTGTGTGTGTGTGTGTGTGTGTGTGTGTGTGTGTGTGTGTGTGTGAGTGTGTGTGTCTGTGTGTGTGTGTGAGAGAGAGAGAGAGAGAGAGAAGGATGGAGATGTAGGTTATATATCTCTATTTTTCAATGAATATATATATTTACAAAAATATATACATACATATTTGTTTGTGTGTGTATGTGTGTACATGTTTATATATATATATATATATATATATATATATATATATA
>NC_061829.1:43605665-43608165 GCF_019202785.1 Penaeus chinensis
GGGGGGGGGGCGGACTCATCTCAGCCCACCCAGCAATTTACCTGGACACCCTGACTAACGGGGCACATCAATAACAAGGATTTCCCTCTCTCCTCTCTTTTCCTTTCCCTCTCTCTCTCTCTGTCTGAATAATTTGAAAATCTGTTTTGACGCGCTGACAATCAATCAGTCATTTCGCATCTCTCTTCATCTGTTCTCTGTCTTGCCGATTTTCCTTCTCGGGTTTCCTTTGCATTTTCATTTGAATGCTATTTCATCCGACCTTCCAAGGGACATTAAAACTTTCATTATCATTGCAATAATCATCTTACGCGTTACTCGACTCTCTCTGCATTCTCCGTCTCTCTTTCCAGCTGCCCCCTTTGTATGAGTGTGTGCCATTTTATCTCTTTCCATTCTCCTCTCCCTCTCTAGGCGATTTTGTGAATAAACGACCTATCAAGCCCGTATTCTTCGATTCTGTGGATTACTTACTATCGAAATCTGCTTCGATGTACAGTACACACTGCTGTTATGATTTTGTGAATAATTATTATTATTATTATTATTATTATTATTATTATTATTATTATTATTATCATCATCATTATTATTATTATCACTATTATTATTATTATTATTATTATTATTATTATCATTATTATTATTATCACTATTATTATTATTATTATTAGCGTACACACAGCAGTTCTAATGAAGGAGTCGCACCTTACTAAAATATTAAATGGACTGAACAATGGTTCAAAATGCTTAGGTGGCCATTAACAGGCTCACCGATTGTGTTCCAAACTAGAAAACTAAATCGCCACTGAAGGGTAATATCACCAATGTTAGGTCACAGTGTCAGGAGAGACTGCTCCATTAGAACACTGGAGGGAGCACCCTTGGCCTTTCGAGAGGCTGGGTCACTGAGGCACTGGAATAGACTCACGCTAGATGTATTGTCTACAGTGTGATTTTTGGACTAATGCATGATGCAAGTCCTGATGAATGCTCATGTTTCAGATACACTTTGAAAACCTTCTATGGAAAGCTGGACCCAGAGGTTCAGCAATCCCCGTCGAGCTGTCTCGCGCTACATCTAATTACCGTCGAGCTGTCTCATGACAGCCAATCAGAGCCGATCAGGACTCCGGTGGAGGTGGATCTCCATCGGAAAGGTGTCTGAAGTGCCTCTGAAGAGGTGGCATGGAAATATTCGTGTGTGAATGCGTGCAACCTCTGAGTTTAAACAATATTTCTGATGAAATTAATAGCCCACATGATGGAATTAATAAAGCAACACCTTGCTAAGGTTCAGACGTTGTCTAGGTGAGCCATATATAAATAATACAAAATGCAAAAAGAAAAAGGTGTTTTTTTCTGAATAGGCGAGGAGAGTAGTTGACACTTTATGCAATGGTGCAACATGACTATGAATCTATGGTAACTATCTTTTCCTTCATTATATATTGCCTTGATCATGGTCGTAGGGGGGGGGGGGTGTAATTTAAGGTGATAGAAGTGAAGGTATTTGGATTTATGGATTACAATGTAAAGCAGGAAACAGCCACTTATCATTGTTGGTTGCATTTGTCGACATCCTCATGCTCATATTTAATCAGATAGTTTTAAGAACAATCGCATAAACCCATATTTATCTTGGCTAATCTTACTCATAATTTGTTAAAATCAAACAGTGTTAGCAAATTAATTAAGATGACTTGCATCGTAGATAAACTAAATAGGATAGCTTCCACCTTTCCATCAGTTACAGACCTCATAAATTTTATAACCGATCTCAAAGTAGTTTCTAGATCTATTGTAGATCATGCATATAGGTTTCGAAGTAAGCACTAGTTGCTTCTCCCATTCTTAATTATATTTAACTCAGTGATTATGTTTATACACAAGTCGAAGTTTTATCTGATACTTTCCAGAAATATATGAAAATATCCCTCCTCTAACCCAATGGATAATTGTGTGTTTCAAAGCAGCGACGAAACTATGGATATTGTTAAGCAATTACGAAGAAGCAAAGAAATTAGCGAAATTACTTCCCGGTATTCCTCTCTATTATTGCAACACTGAACACTATCAGAAACAAGGCTCCTGATTCGAAGAGGGAATTACATTGTTTCACATCATAATTATCATAAACACTACCATCTTCACAAATATGTTTCCTGACTTGTGAAATTGATGAGGTTAGGGATCCACGATTTCTTTCCTGCAAATATCTTCAAAATTAATAAGGAGAATTGTATCCAAGCTACTCTTGTCTGGAATCAAACAGACTCTGATAATCAAATGTAAAGAGGTAATAGAAACTTTTGACGGCGTAAACCACGATTTTCTTATAAACTAATGTATAAGACTAAACATAGAACCTCTCTTGTTCCGGGACTATCTTACGAATGGATCACAGCCAGTAAGAATGATGCGTCATATACCGAAGAAAAAAACAACCACTCTATTAGGATCTGCAGCTGGTCCAATTCAGCTGGTTTGAGTGCTTAAC